>NC_137613.1:38466307-38666307 GCF_963280865.1 Gymnoscopelus braueri | reverse complement strand
AAAATATCTTAAACCTTATGTAAAGCACCTGTAAATTTGCCTTCTGTTTATGCTTTTTTAACGTGTGCTTGAGTCCCTCTCCGTTTCAATACATCGTGCAATGCTTCCAGCACAAGTGCCTAGCACTGAAACAGAATCCTCCCTACTGCTATAATCTATTAAAGACACAAATGTTCAGCTGTCTCTCAGATTTCTGTAGGAGTCCAACAGAAGCAGAGTCCGACGTCACAACGGATCATATTTTCATTAGTGTGTGACTGTTCTATCGGGACCGATCTGCCTGGATATAAGACTTGTCTGTTCTCATGAGAGAGAGGAGGGGGTGTGGAGACAGAGAGAGAGAGAGAGAGAGAGAGAGAGAGAGAGAGAGAGAGAGAGAGAGAGAGAGAGAGAGAGAGAGAGAGAGAGAGAGACAGACAGACAGACAGACAGACAGACAGACAGACAGACAGACAGACAGACAGACAGACAGACAGACAGACAGACAGACAGACAGACAAGAGAGCGCAAGGCGTAGGGAGAAAGAAAGATATATTACTAGTTTGGTCCCAGGTATATAATGTTGTATTCTACATGCCAAGCTTTTCTTGACTGCATGGAGCATTACGTTGTTGGCTGACACCCTTTGGAGCAATGCAGTGACTTTATAAGACACCAGACAGATAGAAACTTCACCTCTCTCTCAGTCAGGAACATGAGTAACAAGACTCTCATCTGCGATGTCATCATAAACCCAGAGCCGCTCTACTGACAAGCTTCCTGTGTATGGGTTGTGTAGTGTGTGTGTGTGTGTGTGTGTGTGTGTGTGTGTGTGTGTGTGTGTGTGTGTGTGTGTGTGTGTGTGTGTGTGTGTGTGTGTGTGTGTGTGTGTTTTGAGCTGGAGACCGACTCTGTGGACTCTTAAACTCCCTCTTGTCAGGTTGTCCTTAGAAATAAAAAAATGTTGTTAAGCAATCAGACTGGTAAAACTGGTAGTATCCTACTGGGGCTAGTACCAATAATACAGAGCAGACCTGCTCTAGTTTGCTTTTTGTTTTTCCTGTGCCTTGGTAATGGTCGGCAGGAGCTTGCGGAAGGACTTAAAGGAGCACTTCACCCCTGGAAGAAGTTCCAGGGGTGACCACAGGGGGGACCACAGGGAGACCACAGCGTATCACTGCCTATAACTTCAACTCCCAGAATGCTTTGGTGCCTTGTGGCAGGGGAGGTTCCATGTGGGTGTGATCTCCAACAATAACATACAAACAGCATGCCAGTGTCGCCATGTCTGCTTATTATAAGCGGCTTCTTTCTAAAATGTAGTTGATATTTGGGCTTGTTTCCAAATGTTTTGATTGCTGTTTAAACCAGTGGTTCTCAAACATGTTCATGTATTTTTCCACAGACCCCCATCTGAAATTATAATTTGTGGCAGGGAGCCCCTAACAAATATGTGTCAAAAATATTCCACATTTTGAAAAGCAAATAAAAATATTTTGCAAAAAAAAAAAAAAATCCACATTTTGGACTTTTTCCCCCACAAGATTTTTTTGTAAATAGCAGATCTACAAGCTCACAATGGGTTGCGAAGCGTTGTGAGCTTGTAGATCAGCAATTTTCAAATATATAATATCCCATGTCTAGGTAAAGTGCTCTTGGCATAGTTATTTTTCTTTTGGGCTTGTTTTCATAGACCTGGCTGCTTATTTCTCTCACAATATCTGGCAACACTGGCTGTCCTCGCAAACGTTCATTTGGTTACATATATGTCCAAGGATTCGTTAGTGATGTCATATCACTGGGACATCTTAGTATCTTCATGCAGTTTCACTTCCGTGTCGCATAGTATTGACATCACTGTCACATCCTTGGTATTATGATCCTAGCCTTTCGTGACGGTGTTTGTTTACCAGCGCTGCTACTCCACGCTGTATTTTTTTTTCAAGCTTGCGCTTATGAAACACTACACAGGATTATTATTTCATGTCAACATTCAAGTACAACTATCAGAAGATAACTCAGGTAAAGTAATGCCTCACTCTGCAAGGGCCGCTGGCCGCAGCTAATGGGAGTGGCCGAGTGGCGAAAGAAGGTTGAACAAAGTGTTACGGACACCCCATTGGGGCTGTCTTTTGAGATGGTCTGACTGAGACACGCCGAGACATGTAGTGCGGAAAGGAATGAGACCAATCTCTCATGATGCAAATAACGTCACGAATATTGCGAAGATTACTAGATATCTAAAAACACAGATTACTCACAAAAAAAACCCAGGATCTTGTTTATTGACTCTTAAACTTCATTAAAAGACCGAAAACTTCTTCCAGGGGTGAAGTGCTCCTTTAAGGGCAGGCTCACAAGAGTTTGGCCAAAAGTGAATTAAAGGACCATACCAGCCTTGTTAACAAGTGGATTCTTTGATTCTTACTTTGATAGGATTTAATTCCTCAAAATGTTGTTTTTAAATATATTTTTTCCATTATTGTGATGTATCAGCCTATTCATGATTGTTATTGAAGTCTGATGCCACTAAGTAATAAGGTCAGAGTGGCCTATTATCTATCCCGCTTACAAGGTGCTAGACCAGCTTCCAGTACTTTCCTGCATATCGGCGTGCTATTCATACACTGAGTTGGCAGTGCCCAGTATCAAACCGAGAACATTGCGATTCAAAGGCGAGCACTGTAACGACTGAGCTAGCCAGTACCCGGACACTAATCATATCTCAATCTGATTGTCTCCACCCGGGCGATGGTCATATATGTGTGTGTCCGTCCGATCGACGTGACATTGTGCACACACTCCCTGGAGGCCAGAGCAGAACCTCTGCCTCAAATGTTTCACTTGGGCCTGTTATAGTGCCACCAGGAGGCCGATTTTGCAAAACATTTTTTTTAATTACTCCTACTATTACTCCTACAGATTTTGTCCAAACATCACGCAAATCGGTACACAGTATCTCTTTAGTCATTAAACCAAACAGGTCTTTCAGATTTGTCATATTCCATCCTGATTGGCTAAGGTTGGCTTCCAAAAGTTTGCAGGAGTGGTCCGTTTTGAACAAAATGCCTCAAAACATGAACACAGCGTGAAACTTTGCATGCACATTGCCACTAGGCCAAGGAAGAAATGGCACCCTACATTTGCGTTTTTACCTATAACCGGACAGATCGGCGTAAAACTTTGCAAGCACACTCCCTAGAGGCCAAGGAAAAACCTCTGCCCTGAATTTTTCACATCGGTCACCAGGAGGCCGATTCTTGCTAAACACTTTTCCTGATATTACTCCTACAGATTTTGTCCAAACAAAAAAACTGATTATCTTTATAGTCATGTGATCCACACGGATCTGTCCGATTTTAAGCCACTTTTTAAAAGGAGCACTTTTTCTAGTTGATTCTGATTTGGAATCATTTAAACACCTGAAAATCACACAACGCTTTAAATACTTCTTCAAAGTCCTTTGCTGATTATGGTGTTCTTATTTAGATTTCATCATTTAGATCCATTGTGCCATAATCCATACGTAAGTCCTACAGTATGTATGTGGATAGGACTGTGGGGGAATTAACCTATGATACAATGGACTTTAAATACAAAATGTAAGTGAGAACACCAATATCAGTGTGGTTTTGAGGTGTTTAAGATATGTTTTGAGAGGCAACAGCCTAAAATAGTAATCATGAATAGGCCGATAGATCTCAACAATGGAAAACATTATTTTAGCAATGACTTAATGAATGATTCTATCTAAGGGCCCACATGTCAAAAAGCCTGCTGGTGCTTCAATTCAATCTTTATTTCAGACTCAGGGTCCATACAACAGATGACAATCACACAGTAAAAACAATTAAAATAATAAAAAGAAAAAAAAAACATAAAAAAACAGTCCAACTACAGCTGTTCAAAGTCAGTAGAGGCTGTTACGCCAATGTCTCCATATCATGGAAGAGAACCGAGTAGAACTCTTGACAGGGTTAATTAAAATCTTAATAACATGATTTTCAGACTTTTCAAGACGACATATGAATTTGTACATTACATTTCTTAACAGGGCTTGACAGGTAGGTACCCCCAGGTTTACAAACAACTGGCTGGCACTGTGCCATCTTGGTACCCTCACTAGCAACCGTAGAGCATCATTATATGCAACTTTTAGTTTTCGCATGCTGCTAGCTTTGTAGTTACTCCATAAGTGAGCCGTATACAATGGTGTACAGAAGGCTTTAAAGAGTGATACCTTGACATGTACAGAGCATTTGTGAAATTTCCGCATTAGTATGTTTGCCTGGGCATACAATTTGCTTCTTTGCCTATGGATGTCTTTGTCATCAGAGAGATCATCGGATATACAGTGTCCAAGGTACTTAATCTCACTGCACACAAGTAGTATGTTGCTACTGAGGATAAAATTAGGAAATACTGCCTTTTTATCATCTTTACTTCGTACAATCATGATGCTACTCTTCTTGGCATTATACTTAATGTTAAAATCAATGCCATACTGGGAGCAAACCCTGAGAAGCTGTTGTAAGCCTGCACTGTACGGGGAAAAGATAATTAAATCATCCGCATACATAAGGTGGTTGACTACAGCATCACCTATGACACATCCAGTTTTACACTGGTTCAGTTTCCTAGACAGACCATCCATGTATAAATTAAATAATAGAGGAGATAAAATCCCCCCTTGCTTAACACCATTACCAACGTGCTTGAAGTGATTGTATAATAAATGCATGTTAAATGCATTCTAAGTGCAAGTTAAGAGTAAATGGCATGAGCCCTGTTCAACAAACAACAGGGTGAATGGTCAAGTAAACAAGAGTGCAAAGAAAACAATCAAGTAACTAGCATACCGGGTAAACATCGAACGTAGCATCTGTCTAAACAATCTAAATAACAATAAAAACGTCAGGCAGAGCTACTCTGCTATGCATGTGCTGGATCCCCCGGTCAGTCACAGATCATTGGCGGTCTAGACTCTGGGTTTGATAGTGACAAAGGCATGTCTTGTCGGGTCATCTTTACTGGACACGCATTGTAGCAGCTTTAACATCCACACTTCCTAAATAAACGGAAGCACAACCAAGACATTCAAACAACCAAAGCCCAAATACAAAGACACACATGTACGTCTGGTCGTGTCAAACCTACATGTGTCACACAGACCTGACCGTGACTTACCCTTTCTGCCATACGCAGGCTGTTGGGGAGTCGCTAGGGGTAACAAACACACACACACACACACACACACACACACACACACACACACACACACACACACACACACACACACACACACACACACACACACACACACACACACACACACACACACACACACCTTAACCTTCTGTTAAGCACGTATTTACACACACACAGAGACACACAGTACACATGCTCTGTTCAAACTGTCATAAATAAAGCATAATTATGCAAATGTATCACACACACAAACACACACGCACGCACGCGCGCGCACGCACGCACGCACGCACACACGCACACACGCACACACACACACACACACACACACACACACACACACACACACACACACACACACACACACACACACACACACACACACACGTACATGCACGCACATGCACACACAAACACACACCCCTAGGGGTCAGGGTCTGAGGTGGGCATGTGTGGACCTCACAGATAGACTCTGGTTTCTGACTCATTCTTTCCACCGGCATCCTCTGCCAGGCCCCCTACAGTTTCCCAGGTCAATGGTGTCCAGTCATACGTATGCAGGATCTCATTCCAACCAGCCCGTACAACCACTAATTTGACTAATTATCCCCCCTCTGATTGGTCGTTAAGTGTGATAATTAGCGAAAGCGCCCGGTGTAGAGTTTGGTTTGGTTGATATGAAAGCCTGCCGATAAGCAACCTTTTGTTGCCATAAGTCATTTTATGACAAAACTGTTTTTGTCCACAGTCAGCTAAATGTGATTTAGTTAACGCACACCACAAACACATTGATTTTGCCAAGTTTTGGGGGACATTGCATTGATGCATTGCATCATTCACTCTCACCTTAACCCTAGTCCATACTCTACCCTTATGGAGTAATAATCTTACTAGGGATGCCAATTTAGTCAGGAACACACACGCACATGCACACGTACACGCACACACACACGTGCGCACATGTACATGCACAATACATGCACATGCACACGCACGCGTGTGCGCACACACACACACACACACACACACACACACACACACACACACACACACACACACACACACACACACACACACACACACACACACACACACACACACACACACACACACACACACACACACACACACACACAGCACCTTGTCTTGCCTTGCCTACATTGCCTCCCAGGGCCTTATTAAGACAGTTTATGGTGGTGTTTGTTCTTTGTTTTCCTAGTTACCATGTACACTGTATCAAGTGGCCTTACTGCTGAGGGTTCTTCTGTTTTGTCCATCTACAGTACACTACACCAAGCAGTACTCGCTCTGGAAGTACATCAGGAAACAACAGAGACACACAGCAATCACCCCTCTGAGAGATAGAGAGAGGGAGACAGAGAGACACAGAGACCAAGAGACAGAGACACAGATGGAGGAAGAGAGAGAGCTGGAGGGAGAAAAAGACAAATAAGGGAGTGTGCAAAAGAGAAAGGGAGGGAAAGAGAAAGATGGCGTGAGAAATATATGGA
The DNA here is from genome assembly GCF_963280865.1 of Gymnoscopelus braueri. Lineage (NCBI taxonomy): Eukaryota > Metazoa > Chordata > Actinopteri > Myctophiformes > Myctophidae > Gymnoscopelus > Gymnoscopelus braueri. The sequence continues at coordinate 38,659,609 of NC_137613.1, read as the reverse complement.
GAGGAGGTTGCGAGAGTGATAGGGAAGTGTTTCACTATAAAGGGAGACAGAAAGAAGGATGTTGGTGTCCATTCTGCAAGATGGACAAACATTTCTGTCTTTAGCAATCTCTTTCTTCTACCCACTTACTCTCCCCTCATCTCTCTCTCTCTCTCTCTCTATGGCTGTTTTCTCTCTCATTTTTCCACCATATGAATTTCTTAATCCCATAAAAGTTTGAAGGACAAGTACCTGGAGCAGAGAGGTGGAAAGAGAGAGAGAGACAGAGAGAGACAGAGAGAGAGACAGAGAGAGAGAGAGAGAGAGAGAGAGAGAGAGAGAGAGAGAGAGAGGGAAATATACTTAATGTTTTTTCTAATTTACAAAAAAAAACTAAACAAATACTGTTATGTTTGGATATACCTGTATACGTTTCCAGGGCCAACAGAAAAACCCTGGACAGAAATATGACGATTACGATAGAAATATGACGATATTAAGAGAAAAATAAATACAGGAAGATAAAAGTCTGAACGTCCTCCAACTGTCCAGGGGGTTTCCCTGTTTCCTCTCCTTTACTGTCAAAAAGAGATTGTGGATAGACTTATGGCTAATTTATGCTTCATCACTAGAGCCCCATTGCTCAAAAAAAAAAAAAAAAAAAAAATCCACTGAAAGATTGCTTGACAATCTGTTATTTTCGGCGAGCGACGCGGCCATATGACGAAGTATAAAATGGGCTTTAGTCCACCATCGTTTTTATTTTCGGTTACAGAGACAGACAGTAGGAAAGACACGATGGGGGGGGGTGAGGGGGGGGGGTGAGGGGAGGAGACACAGTTAAAGTTTCTCAGAGGTTTCGAGGACAGCAATGATACTGAGGTGATTCAGTCACTCGGTCTCTCTGCCCATCAGTCTGTCTGCCTGCCTGTCTCTGTCTGTCTGTCTGTCTGTCTGTCTGTCTGTCTGTCTCTCTGGCTAGGCGTACGCATTCAACTCTGTCCTTCTGGATCTCTGTCCGTTTATCACTGTATCTCTCTCTCTCTCTCCGCCTGCCCACATTCCTACACCGTGTCTGTCCTCTCTGTCTGCCTCCGCCATCTGTCTGTCTGTATCTCAGTCAACCAGATGAGAAAGAGTTTTATTGGTCTGATAAAGGTTGAATGTTTCCCAGAGATCAGCAATGTGGTTGGATGGGCCGGGGGGCAAGGATGGAGGGGGAGGTGGGGGTTGGTCCTTGTTTTGGCTGATTGCTGCTCTGGGAACAGACACACTGACATTCTGAACATCGAAGTCACATGGATGTTTCAGAATATATGAACCGTTGACCAAAAATGGATTTGGTGACATATCTTGGACCGTGGACCATTTAACAAATATTTTTATGGCATGGCTGTATGCCAAGCCATCTAGAACAGGGTTCTGTGTGTGCAAGTTATTCATGTACAGTAATACATGTATGTACTTTTTGCGTTATGTACATTTCTGTCCCCTATAAATTAGATTATTCATGTGTTCATGGTGTGATGAAACAGAACCATCTTTCTCCATGAAAGCCTGAAAGGCCTGGTGAAATAAAAGAGAAATCGAAACACAAGTAATTGGGTTTTAGTAGAAAATCTTGTCAAAATGCATTTAGTTTTTTCAGTGAATGTTTCGTATAGTACTTTATCGTTATTAAGTAATATAGAACAACATTTACATTTGGCCAAGTGAGGTGTAGTCACCACACTAAGACTATATTCAAGCAGACAACCTACATAGTGCATATTTTCCACTGAACATTGCATGGCCTTTTTGCATATTTTAAAACTTGTTAAATGTTTGATTCATTTATTGTTTCACTAAGGCATGCATCAGGCATAGGGTACGGGGGCTCTGAGTCTACGCAATATAAAAGTAAACTAGTTAAATGCACTTTAGTCATAAAGGAAAGTGATTCACGTGGGACAAAGGAAAGATTAATTCATGTTCTTTCTTTCAACATCTCACAAATTTAGGGCTGAGACAGTACAAATCCTATCAACCAATAACCCAAGAAAAATCACCATGAAAAGAATTTAATACTGCAGTACTAATCTTTTTTTCTAAATGTAACCACATGGATTCAAACCTGGGTCTGCTGTATGGGAAACCAAATCTACCGCTCAACCAAAATAAAACCCTCGCAGACCAAGGGAAACCAGGCAGGGCTGCACTGCTAGCAGTTCAACAGGTTAAAATTCCATATAACTTTCCATATAAATTTTAACCTGTTAAACCCTACACACTTTGTTAAGAAGTCTTCCTGTTTTCACTCTACACTAAATTATGTTTGCAGAAAATAGCCGATTTACAAGCTCACAACATGTTGCATTGCGACACGTAGTGAGCTTGTAGATCTGCTATTTTCGCCGAATGTTTCACCGCAGAAGAGGGATGCTTGGGTTCATGTGGTTGAAGTGGAAATCCTGTATTACAGGCAGAAGGTGGGTGGCCTGGTCTGAAGCTCAGAGACAAACTACAGTATTCACCCAGAACAGGAGTTCTCTGTGTCTCCAAGGAAGTGAAAGAACCCTACTGTAAAACGGGAGGGAATGAGCATCTCTCTGAGTGAAAAATCCAGGCAAATCTTTCAGGAAAAAAAAATAAAGGGATTTGGAGAATCTAAATTATGCCGACCACATCAAGAGGGTGTGGGAGTCCGAATATTGGCAAACATTGTCTGTAGGGAGTGGAAATCTGTGACCGAGCAGTGAGCTCACACTAAATTAAATGTCACAAGTTCAATCTCTGCCAGGATGTACTGTATGGCCCACACAGGATGTGCGTGTGAAACGTGGACCCCTACGGGGGCCTCCTGTGGGTCACGGACAAGGTCAGAGAGAGAAGGATGAGGCTGGGCTGGCAGGGCACCGTGTCAGGCACCCAGAAATGATGGCGAGTGAACTGAAACTGTGGGAGCCAACCCAAGGCACAGCTAGAGGGGAAAGGGGTGCACCACCACCTACGTGGACACACTGCGGACCTGCAAACCCTGATGTTGGATAGGAAGGAGTGGAGGGGGGCAATCCAGGACGACCCGAGTTGGTGTCAGCTAACAGGTGGTGACCTCACATCGAATAGTACTGGCATTAAGCAAGGCACAAATACCATACTTGCTCACTCACTGTAATTTATCCTAAACGAAAGCCAGCTAAATGACCAAATCATTTACATAATTATGTTGCAAAAAATAAGCTATTCAATGGAGTTATTATTTAGTCACAAGCTCTTGCTAATACTTTGCATTTATTAAGTATAATAAAACCCACAAATAGACTGAACCACTTTCAACCTGGCATCCACCCCAAGCCGGTGCGGCATCCCTATTTTGGGCATGTCATGGGCAAAAATGCTCTAAATCTTTCAACCCTTTTCAGAAATAGCAGATCTACAAGCTCACAAAGCATTGCAGTGCGACACGCTGTGAGTTTGTCGTGAGTTCGACGACACTTCTTTTGTACAACACTGTCCTACGACAAAGTAGTACACAATAGGGCATTCATTTTTGATAAAACATTAAAAAAATATGAAATAATGGAGGTTCAAGGTTTCTGCCCGACAGTGACAATATTAAAATTAGCTTTCTATACTTATTTCACATAAAGCCTCGCCAGATCTAATCCCCAAACCCATTGCTGGGCTCTCGCTTCCTGGTTTAAGAACCGTGGAAGACCAGAGCACACACCCTTCATGTGGGTTCATTTCATTTCTGCAAAGATCTGGTAATGATATACAATGTGAAAGTAAGTGCTGTTGGAAGGACAATGCAGGCTGGGACGTCATATTATGACTCAGTAGGGACAGAACACTGCTAGCCTTCCAGAAGTTCTGTTGCTGTTATTCCTGCTGTGCTTGTACTGGACTGATTCTGAAATAATTTCTGGACTTGAGCATGCAAGGACTGAATGCTGTCACTCCAGGACACCCTTAGGGCTGTTGGTTTTCATTCTAGCATTACATCGGTTGCTAATGGAGACCTGGGACACCAGATGAACACAGTTCACGGCCTCTTATAATAGAAAACGTGCATAGTCTGGATTTCTTGTACTACAGTTGAGAAACCAATGAACTAGCTGTTCAAATTGAAAATTTGCAGGAAAAACGTATTCTTGTTTTCTCTCCATGGTTTCTAATTGTATCACGATATGACGGGAGAGAACGAATGAGGCTTCAAAGTTAAATCGCCAGTGTTCATCTGCCATCAGCCATTAGCAATCTGGGAACCCATAAAAAAGGGGGGAAATTTTGTTCCTCCTTTTTTTGTGTAAAACAGGAACTCAGTTCGGCTCCTCCCCTTTCTTAGTCCATCTCCTACCGGGTGCTTCTGTGTTTATTCCTACTAACGACAACATTACATTTTCAAGGCAGTAGTGTCTTGAGAGATTAATCCATTAGTAACTCAGAATGAACAAATGTAACCAAATGGACTTACTGTATGGGTCCATTTGATTATATTTTGTACATTTTCAAAGTTTACTGTGTTGTTGTAAATAGGTCTATAGAGTTTCTAGCACAGAGGTTCTCTTTACGACCTTCCTGCTCTAATTCTCCCTGACCCTCCCACTTTTTAGCGTAGCTATGCGCCATGTATTTGACTTGGACTTCGTCTCTAGGCTACATGGTGCACATAGTGTTTGCACTTTGCTTCCTCTCTCATCGCAGTTCCTGTGTCCTCCTCTCCCAACATAAATACAATTATCCATCACCCTCTCCCCTAACAAGTAGATAGCTTGTTTTAACACCTTTCAGGGCTATTTGGACTATACGGACTGTTTGTGACGATGCAGACTGGAAAGCACTTGAGGGCCCAAGGCTCAGAGCGTTTCTTTCTCTGCGGCTGTCAGAGCCAATGACAAGGACAAAAAAATAATGAATGAATAAATAAGAATGATATATTGCCATACCTGCCTGTAGCTTTGTATGTAGCTTATAGTTTTAAGAAGATCATTTAAAACAGAGCCTTATAGCTCTGTGTTAAAACGTATATTTCTTACTCTGCTCTGTACTATATGTTTGAACATGGAAAACAAAGTGCATATTCCTTGCACAGGTTTGTGCCAATGTGCTGTACAGAACACTTCTCTGGTTTTGTAGGTAGGTAAATATGACTGCTTTCACGTGTCCTGTTGACTTAACAGACTGAATGCCAGATAGTACACTCTTGTCTAGGTCACAGCATAACCAGGTTGTTTCTGGACCAACCTAAAACGTAAATGGATGGATACAGGCAGCATAAACAAGGAAAGTAGGAAAAGAAAGTAAATAACTATAACTCACTATTGCAGACTTAAGGTGCTTTGATTTGAGATGAGATGTGCATTTTGTGTGGGTGTGCGTATGTGTGTGTGTGTGTGTGTGTGTGTGTGTGTGTGTGTGTGTGTGTGTGTGTGTGTGTGTGTGTGTGTGTGTGTGTGTGTGTGCATGTGCACGTACGTGTGTGTAAGATGGATAAGTACTATGTTTTCCATCTAACATGCTTAGATTTGGGGTATGCACGTGTTCATATGCATTTGTTTATACTGTATGTGTGTGTGTACGATGTGTTTGGATGTGTGTGTCTTCAAATGTGGCAGCATGATGTATGCACTGTATGCGTGTACTTGTGTGTCTGTGTATTTGTAGTGTGTGTGTGTGTGTGTGTGTGCGCACACACATGTGTTTGAAACTGTGCGTCTTGGAGGAAGGGACCTATGGGAAATGAATTAAGTCAATTCCAACAGCAACACTCTCCCCCTCTCTCTCTCTCACACTCTCCCTCTCTCTCTCTCTCTCACATGCGCGCGCGCACACACACACACACACACACACACACACACACACACACACACACACACACACACACACACACACACACACACACACACACACACACACACACACACACACACACACACACACACACACACACACACACACACACACACACACACCAAATGGAATCAGGTCCCATCAGGGAGCAGGAAAGATTAGTATTTACGATGTGACAAATATTCAACCTCCTTCCATCCAAATGCTTCATTACAGCCAGCAGGAAAAATGGCCACTGAGAGCTAATGGTTTATCCCTCCCACACACAGGTACTGTTGAGCAAGGCATTGTATTATTCTCCATTTGATTGATTTAAATTAGCTGATGACTTTTAACCACTTAAGCACTATATCATTGCTGTCGGACAGAATATTATAACTTTTTGTGTTTTTTCGTAAATTAACCCATTGAGACCTGTTGCTACCTATACGTTGTTATACCTTTCAATCCGGATGCCACCTCTGTGTCTCATTAGTTGTTGCTATAATATAGTAACATCATTTTTATTTTTTTATTTTTAGTAAGAATTTGAACGTTTTCAGAAAGCTATGGTTAGGTTCTAGAAGGCGTTTTTAGAATCGGCCTCAGGTCTAACTGCCCTACTTGTTCGTACTACAGTGTCACACAGCTCGAAACACGGTGCGAAGCGGCGCATTTTGAGCTTGTAGATCTGCTACTTTTGCTATTTTTGAATTTGAATTCTGAAAAGTAACAGTTTTGGACATATGAGGTTTCCACTTCTAGTTAGAATTTAGGTTTTAGGGCCCGGACGGCTGGCGTAGCGGTCCGGGCTGCTAATGCCAAATCCCGTTCCCAACGACCTTTGCGTGTCACTCCCCATCTCTCTTTCCCCATTTCCTGTCAGTCTACTGTATTCTATCAAATAAAGGCAGAAAAATACCCAAAAATCAAATAAATACAATTTTATTAGATTTTAATTCAGCCTGAGATCCTCAGGTAGTCTCTGTTGTACTTAAAATACACCTCATTACCTGGGGTGATCTGGCATTTGCGGCCATCAGGGCTTTAACACCTTGCTAGAGGGTAGCAAGGTCAGTGACATCTTTTAAATCACTTCTGAAAACATTATGTAAAGGCTTTTTCATAGGGATCATTGCATTTATCGCCTTTTTCACTTCTTTTAGGGGTTCAAGCACAAAGGGACTATGCTGCACCCCTTTATTTACCCATGCAGTGTAGGTGCTGAGCACGAGCGCTCTTTTTCAACGCCATGCAGCCATATACTGTTTGCCGCTGAGCAGTTGGCGGTTCAGTCCCTTGCTCAAGGGCACTTCAACTGTGTTGGGAGAGGGATAAGTGGTGGCCATTCACTTCACCACCCAGATTTTTCCTGCCATTTCAAAAAGCGCTATACATATACAGTTTATCATTATAATTTTTGGGTCTTTTAGTCTAACCTTAACTTTAAGCTCTGTTTTCCCTCAACAACATGCACAAGAGGAATGTCTTTGGGTGTGTTTGTGCATGCACGTGAAAAGAGTGGGTGCACAATCCAGTAAGTAGGTGCCTGTGTCAAATTAGTGTTGCATATTTCACCACAGCTGTTAAAGTAATCAGTGCAACCCATCTGGAAACGAGGGGGGACCCTTTTATTGGGGACCCATGACTGCATTGTGCAGTGCACCCCTAAAGTCCATCCCACTTGGAAACACAGCTGTCAGGTTAACGACTCCCAGGTGAGTTTCTCTCACCCTCCTCTCATCTCTCTCGGTTTCTTTCTCTCACTGCCTCTTCTTCTTTCTCTTTAATTCCCTTTGGTTCAGTACACCTCCTCAACTAAGCCCAGCCCTCTCCTCTGTACATGGTGTTGTCGTGTTGAGTTTATTATTATCAACCTGCAGGAAATGAGGTGATGGCATTTGTCTTTATCCCCTTCTCCTGTCTCCTCTCTTTCCTCTGATCCTGCCCCATGATCTTTCCACTGCTTTGCACTTCTCTCTTCTCCCCTCTTCAATTCTAATCCCTCTTCAATTCTTATTTTCCTTCTCTCCGCTCCCCTCCTTTTCTGACATCTCACCCCTCATTTCCTTCTCTCCCATGGCAGCGAGCACCCCCCTCCTGTCATTCATCACCCCTTGTACGGCGTCTCCACACACCACCATGACACAGTAATTTCCACATAAAAGGAACGTGATGTCATTGACCGTGGCAGTTTTACACTGCCTCTGGTAGCTCCCCATTGTTGATACAGCAACCCATCCAGAAAGAGCCCTGCGCCTTCCATCGCCGTGAGTAGAAGGATTATCACTTAGCTGCAGCCTTCCGAATGCTCCCAAGAGGGACATGAGTAGGACCTAACAGGTTCCTAGTCCATGGAAGAGGTGTTTATTCCTGCTGGCGAGTTCTGTAGGTGCTACGAGAGGAAGTGAATGGACGAACGGGACAGGATTCGGAGGTCAAGATGTAGGGCCAATGCTTTTGGAAAACTGAGGAGAGGAGAGGATAGGAGAAGTCTATCCATCCATCCGGAAGAGCATACAGAATAATAAAGAAAGAGTTCTGGACTGGTGTGAGCTGAGGTAATGAGGCAAGAAAATGAGTGAGGGCTACACATGATGAGGCATAGAAACAATTGACATAGAACAGTCTTCCATAGTCTACAGTATGTGGTTTGAGGTCATGGAACGGAATGTTCCTAACACGCCGGGCTGTTGTGGTGCAGTGATTCTGTGATGGACAGTTACTGTCGAACTGGTGTTGTAGTAGAAAAAAGAAATTCAAGATGTGGAGGGGGGGGAATCGGTCTCAAAGGGAAGAGAAATATAAACACGATGGGCGCAATGAACTGTGAAACTGAACTGTGCCTGTACGGCTGCTTTGTCTCTGCAACCGTGAAGTTGCAGTTGGCAAAGCTCTGCAGCTGGGTGAAGATGTGTTGATCAGTCAAACCAGCAGGTGTAGCGTTCAAACGTTTGCACGCACGCACGCACACACACACACACACACACACACACACACACACACACACACACACACACACACACACACACACACACACACACACACACACACACACACACACACACACACACACACACACACACACACACACACACACACACACACAGGGTCAGGTCTGCTGACCTGGTGACCCTTGACCTTTGAGGGCAAGTGTGAGATGAGGGTGACTCCCAACACGCATGCACGCGCACGCACACGCACACACACACACACACACACACACACACACACACACACACACTTAATTGTTAATTTAACAGTCAATTTAAACATTTAGAGCTCTGAGAGTGTGCAAATTGACCCTTTGGGTCCATTTGGTTATATTTGTACACTCTCAAATTAAAGTTAAATTAGTATTTTTCTGTAAACTGAATGTCTCTCTCTCTCTCTCCATTCCTCAGCGCTGAGGTTGCCAGTGATAAAGGTCATGCAGCTCATACTGTAGTCACACTGTTAAGCTGCTCCCTCCTCTCATCCCACATGCAGGTGCAGACAGTTCCTAAGTCCTCCTATTATTCTATTATAGTCTGTTCTGCCCTATTGTATTGCATATTCCTGTCCACTCAATTCATCTTATTTATTCCAGTCTAAAGATCAGACCAGAACGTTTGTAAACTAACATATAGAGCGGTATTTCCGGGAAGAATGTCTATGGATATCTACACAATATAAAATAAACTGTCCAGAACATTGGCTATATCTCATTTGTTAACCTGTGAATATTTAGAACAAAATTATATGTTTCTAATAGTCATAGGTGATGTCATGATGATTTGGTCTATTCTATAATATTATGTGCTAGACAAGTCAAGTCAGTTTTATTCAGCTCTGCATCAATTTGATCAATTCTATTCTGCACAGCATGAACACGCACAAACACACGCACACGCAGATAGACAGTAATCATCTGGTTACTCGGCAGTGCGGAAACATAGCTGTGGAATGTTGCATTATGGGATTGTTGTCAGAGCGTCTCTGTGACCCAGGAAGTGGCATTTGATGAGGTCACAGAGGGCTCGTCTGGTAGCCGGGGGCAACGAGCTGTTATGACAACAAACCGCTTACGATCTCTGTAAAGACATACAATTTGCATGTGAATGTGTGTGTGTGTGTGTGTGTGTGTGTGTGTGTGTGTGTGTGTGTGTGTGTGTTTGTGCACGTGCACATGTGCGAGTGCGTCATCAGCATGGCCAAATTCTTCCCCTTGGCTCTCTCAATTATTTTTTAGTTCAAGATGGTTTGTTTGCATGAATGGTGTTTGCATGAATGGCGTTTGCATGAATGGGAGACGAACATCAACGCCAAAGCATCTAGACACAAACGGAAACCAGAATGAAATAAATAATGAAGTAAATAGCAGATGAAATCTGTTCATTGTCATCTCTCTCCATCATCTCTCCATCGCTCTCGCTGCAGATCTCTCTGACAGCGTGCGTGTCACCCTGATCAAAACCAATTTCCATCATTGTCTAGCGAGTAAACAGTCATCCTGTGTGGTGCCCTCATTTCAAAGAGCTCTGTTTGAGACCAAACGTACGACCACAATGTGACCGTCAACAAAGCCTGGGATGTGACCAAATAGTTGCCTCATGGAAATGGGACAAAAGTCTCCTTAAATGAACCCTAGCGTCCCTATTCTGGGCTTGTCACAATAGTCAAACATTCAGCATATACAGTATAGGCTACCAATTTGTGAAAATGGCCAATCTACAAGCTCACAACGCATCATGCTGCATTGTGAGCTTGTATATTGGTTATTTCCCCTATATGACACGCAATGAAGTATATTAGAGTTTCAGTGGTTAATTAGTTGGTGGAAAATCAGGGGAAGAACTGTTTTTATAAATAATGAGAGAAAAGCTATTCCATTGGGAGGATACGGCACCTAAAAAATGTCAAACTATGTTCCATTTGCACATAGGTTTTAATTGGAAAGGCCCATAAAATACTGTATGAGAACCACTGGTTCAGGTGGTTTCCTTTCTCCAGTAGCACACATCTGCAGTCCTCAATGTGCCCTGGGCTGTCTGACAGTCTCTCTCAAAATGCCAGAGGGGAGATGGACACCTGCCTTTTCTCCTCACTGAGGGCCAAAGTGTACACACACACACGCACGCTCGCACACGCACACACACACACACACACACACACACACACACACACACACACACACACACACACACGCAAATACCCACAATGCCTACAGTTCCATATGAGTCACAACTTGATCTTTCCAGTGCAGCCAAAGCAGTGAAAAATACGATTTTGTGTGTTTATTTCCCAAGTTTATAAATGCCAGATTACAGCATTGTGATCCAAGTCCAAACCCACTCTGGCTCTGTGTGCCTGTCTGTCACAGTAGGGACACTTCTGTACGATCGGGCACCATGCTCCTACTCAGTCCTACTCAAGGTCGGGCCAGAGATGAGGGCATGGCTACACGACGTTGCAATACACGAAAAAAGACAGATAGACAGACAGGTAGAGGGATGGCCGGATGAACAGATGAAGGATTGATAGACAAACATAAAACTGTAGGAGTATGCACGATTGCACGTGTAGATCTGTGTGTGTGTGTGTGTGTGTGTGTGTGTGTGTGTGTGTGTGTGTGTGTGCGCGCGCGCGCGACTACGTGTCTGAAACGTTTCTGCTTATTCCCTCATCGTTTGATCCAATCCCCTGGTTTCACTCTAACGACCCGTGGCACCGTAAGACTGTGGAGTACTTGGAAAACAACATGGGATCATCATCATCATGACGATCGATGGCTGATGACTTTTTCATCTGAACACTCCGAGACGGGAGACAGGACAGGGGGGACGGACGTCAAAATGTCAAACACACGTGTCTCTCTCACACGCACGCACACGCACGCACGCACGCACGCACACACGCACACACACACTAGTGAGTTGAAGATGCAGTCTCAATGTTTTCCTCAGTCAGCCCTATTGGACACATCACGCACGGAAAATAACCGATCTACAACCTTGCGACACGTTGTGTGCTTGTACTGTAGATTGGCTTTTTTTCTGTGCGCATTATGTGACAAAGTATAAATCAGGCAGTAGACAGTGTTGAGCTGCTCTCATTAGTGCTTGATAATTACCAACATCGTATAACTATAAACAAAACACACAGCATTTTAAAAGGGAATTAGGACACTTATTTCCACAGAGAGAGAGAGAGAGAGAAACAGAGAGGAAAAAGAGTGACTTGGCCCCCTGTTTTATCTGTTGTGTTTTTTAACTGTAATTTAGTGTTGTAACAGCAAATCTATGTTTACTACTATTGTTACAGTTAAGCGGACAATAAACTATGATGAGATAGAAACCAGATACAAAAACCACACAAATACACAAATCCATGACACACTGCTCTGCTCTCTCTCTCTCTCTCTCTCGCTTGTTTTCTTCTCTTTCGCCATCATTCAGCACACACACACACACACACACACAATCCGATGGCTTTTTTTTCTATTCCATGTCTGTGAACACTGTGTACATGTTAGGGCCTCTGCTGTCACTACCAAGCCTCCTGGCCCTTGCACACACACTCTAAATCACACGTAGTAACGCAGGTGCACCAGGAGGAAATCTACACTCCCCTTTTTACAGTCCCACTGTTGTCCTACACACACACATGCACATACGCACACACACACACACACACACACACACACACACACACATCCCTCAGGACACACAAGCGCCATAGAGGTTGGAACGCGATAACTTGCTCTTTGTGTTACGAGTCACGGTTTGTCCGATGGAGACACAGCATTAAAATTTGTGGTAAATGAGAAGAACAGCCTTTAAAAGAAAGAAAAACATCAAAATGTTTTTTCTGCCATATTAGAACAGGAAAGTGAATGAAGACAGGAAAAGGGAGGGAAGAGAACCAGCGAGTGAGAGAGATGATGTGATCTGGACACAAACCAGATTTGAACACGTGACATACTACTGAGTCCTGACCTTTTAGTGGTTAAAAGCAGTAAGAATAATGGCTATTTCTCCTGATTATGGGACATGTGTGACAGTGTTAATTTAACTCTGAGAATGCTAAATGAACACTCAAGATCTACATGCTCGCAATGCATTTTGAGCTTGTAGATCTGCTTAATCCTACATTAAAATTGGCTAATGGGTCGGCGGCCTGTCACTATGACTCAGCATAACTATGCCCATACATGGGCATACTGTATACTGATGACATCAGGGATCTCCATACAGTATATAGGCGGCACAGCGGCCTGAACCTCTAGTTTTACCAAAATCTGATGTCAAAGAAATTGTGAGAGATTTTGAACATTTTTGCCTAGAAAATAGGGACAAAATAGGGACGTCAGGTTGAAAGTGATTCTTTATTGACAGTATGCCAGATATTAGGGTTCCAAAATATATCGTTTCAGCATCGACATCGCATTGTACACATGTGTAGTAGTGCCAGTGCAAAGGATAGTTAAGGCAAATTAGGCCAGTCACATTGCACTAAAAGATGGATAGAAAACTAAAACTGTCAAGGCTTGCATTTTTCATGACCAATCTGGAAGTAAAACTGTTTTGCATGAACATTCTAAATTCAGAGGTGTCATGTTCCCACCAGAGTATGGAACATCTGCCTCGTTCTAAAATCACTCTAATCACTGCTAGTGATACATTCTTTCCAAATGGAACAATTGAAGTTTAGATAATATGCAGATCTACATATACAGTATCTGGTGAAATTATTAAATTAAGATTTATTCATATTGAAATGCATAATGCAAATATATATATTGCTATGATTTTTTTTCTTCAAATATAGGTCCTAACAGATAGACACACAATACCAAGGTCATGACCCAGATTCGAGGGAGTAAAACTCAATTTGGCTAATATGATAACAATAATAATAGTGTAATGATACTGGCTGAGGAGAGCAGGCAGTTCACAACCTTTTGCACATTTTCTCTCTCGCACGCATGCACGCGCACGCACACGCACACACACCCACACACACACACACACACACGCACAAACCTTAAATCAAGAGTGCAGTTTTTTTCTCTGGTGAAGAGTTTCCACTTAGCAGCCCCTAGCCAATGTTTCACAATTAAGTTAAAGGAAACTGGCACTTTATACAGAATTGAATTATATGTGCGCGTGTGTGTGGGGGGTGTTACTGTGTATATTTAGTGTGTAAGTACATGAGTGTATGTGCTTGTTTATTTATATGTGTATATGTGTGTGTGTGTGTGTGTGTGTGTGTGTGTGTGTGTGTGTGTGTGTGTGTGTGTGTGTGTGTGTGTGTGTGTGTGCGCGTGCGTGTATACAGTATGTGTATAAATGCATAGGGATTAAGTGGTTATGGTGGAGAAATGCCGAAGTTATGGTACTTGAGCATAATGGTAGAAATCTGCATTTACACCAATACAGATTCCACACACATACGTCCCCAAGTAGTCTGACTATGCAACCTGAACTCCATTTAAAACCCACACAAGCACAGCATTAACTATGTCTTACTTATTTTTTCCTGACTGCCTTAGCTTGTAAACATAGCACAGTTACAGGAAAAATAAAATCTCACTGAACACATAATGACAAAACCACCACACTCTAAAAGAACAAATTAGTATCGTTAGCACCCACATGGAACAGTGGTTTTATACCTTAAACCATGGGGAACCACATTTTTCATAGAGATTTTTCACACCACCCATAGTTCCATTTTATAAGGTATAGTGTGTTTATCTAGCCGAGTACACTCTCCGCCAGGTAACTAATTGACCTTCTGTCGTAGCAATCAGTAAAGGGAACTAAATCAAAGTAGTTGTACCAGTGGCTCTGGAAAAATATTTTTGTTCTTCCAGAATAAGGCTGCCAATCTTCAGTATACTCCTCAACACAAAAATCACACAACATAGTGCATAGTTCATGTGGTTGTTTTGTTTTAGTTTTATTTATTCGCTCAATAAAATACAGTACCTATAAGGTAACAATTATTAAAAGACGAAATGAGTGCAGATAGCGCTTATATAAGGTTCTCACCTAAAATAAAAAACAAGTAGTAAGCTGAACATAGTGATCAAAACTAAGACACAAGTGTAGGAAACATATTTGAAAGGTATAAGTGCATTTATATATGAAAGAACAGGACTGTGTTAATGTTATAGACAGACAATACATTTGTTTTTTTAAACAGGAGCAGATGGAGCCAAATGGTTAGAAGAGGTAGCTATTCTTACACATTTATTTGGGGGGTAATGAGTCATTTGTGTAAATTAGATGGATATGTACTTGCCCAGACAATATTGCAGTTAAATATTGGATTTAAGGCCATGGGGGGAAAAACATAAGGGGTCATCCACCAGTGAGCATGAAGGTGCAGAGCAAATTCCATGACAATCCAGCCAAGATGTTTGGGACCAAAGTGTTGGATGAACGTACAGTATTATGTACGGAATGACATTTCCAACCTTAGAACATGGCTAAATATATGGAGAGAAAAGTACTTTTTGTGTATTGGCTCAAAATCTAAAATAAACTATGACTTTGCACAAAATAGAAATCATATTGTGCAAAATAAATATGGATGACCAAACTAGCCCCAAAACATCTGCCAATTCTTAGTTTGTGTAAAGAAAAAAATACAAATTAATTATGAACGGAGTTCAGCTCATTCTTTGATAGACCCCATCCAAGGTCACATTTGGTGTGACAGCGATGAAACGGGGCAACGTTGGAGACACAGAGAGGTTTTTTTCTGTTGTGAACATGTGTTCTTTATTTGGCTCCCAGATCAAACAGAACAACCGATGAATGGTGATGTTCCCACGCCTCACTGCCTCCTCCATAAACTCCCTTACTGTCCCCTGTCCATCTTTTCAAAGAGAGCGTTTGATCTGGACAAGCATAACCCCGTTAGATAAATGAAAGTGAACAGATTGACATGAATTATTCCTAAGCGTATTGTCTGCGTGATGTTTGAGGATTTATTATTGTTTGCAGTTGATTCGCTTTGCTTTGATCCGTGTCTTATATCAGATTTCTTCACTTTGATTTTAAACGTGCTGGGCAATTAGGCATCTGATGGTAAGTGAACTTTTCGCTAAATGTTATGGGTTCAAATCATGTTGGTGTGTGTGTTTGAGAGAGAGAGTGAGTACATGCAGTGTGTGCGACAGCGAATGAAGGAATATAAACTGCCCAAAGAAACTCATTTCTCCCCTTTAATATTACCAATTGGTATTGTGTTTTATCGTTGATTAGTCACCTTTACAATGACGTACAGCTTGTAAGGATCGGGCATTCGTGGAATGAGAAACACAGCTAAACGTGTGGGTGGTGCCCCCCCCCCCCAAAAAAAAAAAAAAACAATCCCCTGCAAAATTGTTCTGTTGGTATTCACCCTTGTTTTGAGTTGCTTGGTGGATTGGATGATTGCACTCTCCCACAGTAATAAGGAAAAAACAACACATATTGGCCATTTAAACACTATATCAATTTTACACTCAGTGTCAGGGACCTCAGTAGCGTGTGGAAGATCCATACACAGCCAGCTTGGCACCTCCTCTTGATGCTGGTCACCAACCTAGCCACATTTTGCAGTGGGATCTGGGATGGCATCACACTCCTCAACCAGGATTTGTTGCAAGTCAGCCAATGTGGTTCTGTGGGTCACTCTAGCACATACAGCACGCCCAAGCTGATCCCACAAGTGGGTTGAGGTCTGGACTCACGGCAGGCCATTCCATCCTCTCCACTCCCAAATTCTGGAGGTACTCTGTGATGATCCTGGCTCTGTGGACGGCCACTTCGTGGTCTGTCTTTGACTTGACCAGTCTCACGGAACTTGGTCCTAAGTTTGGAAATGGTACAAGGGCTGACACTCTGTATGCTGGAACACCAGCTTCCAGTTTCCCTATTGCACGGGCCTTATCCTGAAGAGACAAATGTGGCATCTTTCCACCAGTGTTGCTGCTTGGAGCATACACACACTCAACAAAGTTGCAGCACCCATGCTCAGGTGCCAGGCACCTGAGCATGGCAAACACCTGCCAGCACTTGAAGCTCAAAACGAGAGTGAATGCCAAGAGGGGATTTTGACACAAACAATCGCTACCCACACATTTTGCTGTGTTGCTCATTCCACGAATGCTCACTCCTCACAACCTGTACCTCGTTGTAAAGGTGATCATTAATCAACGATAGAAATGAAATAAAACACGATACCAATTGGTATGGGAGAAATAATCGACCTAAGTTACGTTTCCGAACCTTTTATTTTATGTAATTAATGGATCAACATTTTTTTTATCTATCTCATGTCAGGTTTTTTTTTCCTAGCGGGTAAGTTTATCTGTCACAGAGCGGCTCCGTTACGGACTGCAGTAAGTGACATATATTTACATATATTTGTATATACATACAATATATTTTGACAGTCTACAGTACAGTACAAGACTGTGCATCTGAGAGTGTCTGTTCATATGTGGGGGATGCAGGGAAAACGTAGTACAACAGGTGAACAGTGAGGCCACCTCTCCTCAACGTCAAAGATACAGTAGGACATCTTAACATGTCACATAATTATTATCTATGAAACTTCACATTATTGTACGTGAGACTGTTTCCAAAACACATCATTTAAACATGTATAACGGTACATCTCTGGAACTGCTCTTCCAACTTCAATGTGAGATTGTATTTTTTACCATATGGCCGGAGGCAGGGGGCTTTTTCCATCTATGCTGCACACGACTCAAACCTATAAAATAAAATTGAGTCTGGACCTCGAACCCAGACGTGTGACACACACAGAGAGAGAGAGAGAGAGAAGAGAGAGAACAACGGAACTGGAGAAGGGCGAAAGACAGACAGACAGATGGAAAGAGAGTGAGAGAATTTTAATAAGATTGACCGTAAGACTGTTGAGTCTTAACCTTGTGGGACCCAGTGGTGTGAGAAAATATGACTTCTCTATCCTCCCCAGCAGAAACACGCTACCAGAGAGAGAGAGACATCCTCAAAAGTGTCAGGGGGAAGATGGGGGGGGGGGGCTAAGTGTGAGTGGAGGACAGACGGAAAGGGTAAGAGAGAGACGGTCTGTGCCAAATACTAATGAGTGAGGTAAGGGTGAAAGGAGGTGAGGATGTGACACAGAAAGTGAGACCGGATCACAGTGTCACTATGTCACCGTGAAGAGTGAGAAAAGACAGAAAAGACAAAAAAGTTAATCAAAAGTGAGAGAGGGGGCACAGAACGAGGGTAGCGAGAAAGGAAAAGAGAAAAGTCTGAGAGAGAGAATGGCAAGAGAGACATGAGCTGTCATCGAATGCAGATTTACTATTTTGCGTGTCACACAGCTTCAGACTAAAGTAGAAATACAAATTCAAGATGAAAGTAGTCAGGGTTATAGCTTCATAAAATATAGGTAATTAGACAGTAATATTACATCATCTGTCTCTGTCTCACAAATACATAAAGAAAGAATGCCACACACACGCACGAACGCATGCACACACACGCACGAACGAACGCACGCACACACACAACTCATAAGGTAATCAACAGAATGATGGGTTTGTCTGGATGTAGTTAAATAGTGTCTACATGTTGTCACCCTGTCTCTCGCTCACTTTCCGTCTCTCTCTCTCTCTCTTTCTCTCTCTCCCCATTTCTCAAATATTTCCAGACGTTATGGAAATAAACACATCAGTTTAATGAGTTCATGATCCTCATGTCTCATTTTGCAAATAATTGAATAAGCCAACTGAAGGAATCTACCCTTTGGATGTTCCTTTAACCACAAGAGGGTGCCAGTGTGACGCTAGAACTGTTTCACCTGCAGTGTGAGTGTGTGAGTGTGAGTGTGAGTGTGAGTGTGTGTGTGTGTGTGTGTACACACATTTATCCAAGTACAGACAGTGCATTTTTGTTGCGAGCACACACATGCATGCATGCTGAACAGCTTCGTACAGAATAAATATAAATGCTTTTCTTCTGTTTGGGTGGACGGCGGTTGAATTTGTCTATCTTGCTTTGTTTTTCAAGTGAAGCACATTCAGTTTACATGGCATGAAATGCACTATACAAATAAAATGGACAAGCCCAGTCTCTCTCCACGGGGCTCTGCTGCCCCCTAGCTGTGGATGATGATTCAACACCTGAGCAATAAGGCAATTCCAAGAGTTTGACGATCAATTTAACACACACACGTTAATACCCACGGTTATTCTCTCCAGAGTTTCTCAGAAAAAGCCCACACACCACACTTCAATAGGTATTCAACTGAATGATGATCTCTGGCAAGACATATTCTGCACTTGCGATTGCCTGAGCATCAAACCAAACATGGGAGTTTGTTTTGCCTTTAGTCTGCCTGGTCCTCTGCCACAACATTTACAAAGGGAATGGGACTGGTCGGGAACCACCAATAGTGGTTTCAGCTCTATGCACTACCCATTCATTCACTCACCACGCCCAGGAGCATGTGAACACTAACTTTTACGACACTTAACCCAAGTCTCTTATCTTTCCTCCATCACCTGAAGGTTTACTGCCCAGTATTTACAACAGCACACTAGTTGGCCAGCTCACAACTCAAAGGAGTCTCCCTACTTTTAGTGTCTCAGACCTCTGGGGGATTCAAACCCTCATTACCAAGCCTGAACTGGACCATTATCTGAAACTGACCTGGTCTAAGGTAGACAGATGTTAAGTTGCCGTGTTGTATGTGTGTGTCATGGCATTTCACCCAAAACACACGCCAATACATATTGGCCAGCAGCCGGGCCCAAGAAGAAGACTCTTAGGTTTCTCTTCATCAAGCACAACAGTGTTTTGCTCTTGGAAAATTGAGGCCATTACATTACGCACCATTTTCCACCTTCATTGCAAATCTTAAACTGCAGCTTATTAGAAGCAGCATTCCAACAGGCTAATTATGCACCTCTGTCTGTTCCCATAGTCAAGAGGGCTGGTTTATAGGGATTGGAAGGTGATAGGTACACATGAAGAGGCACAGTAGGAGACGAGGAGGTATAAGATTGAACAAGACTGAAAGATGGAGATTGTGTGGGGAAATCAGGGAGCCGATTACTATACCATGGTACCACTACATCATCCACAAAAATAAACTGTAATCTGATAAACTAAGTGGTTCAGAATCAGTAAACATTAGTGAGCAAAAAGCAAAGCACATGGACGCATGGATTCTTGTTTCCAGTGCAGGCCTGGATTGGTTTCTTGTTTTTTTATGTTTAGATTTACCTAGTGCCCTTCTCTTAAGCGCTTTACAATGTATTTCACTTTCACACACTGACGGCAGAGGAAACCATGCAAGGTACGAGGCTGCTCGTCAAGAGCAGTTAGGGGTTCAGTGTATTGCTCAAGGACACACCAATCATCATTGTTAATTCAACTCTGAGACTGTATAAATACAATAGAAATAAATAAATAGAACTTTTAATTTAATTCTAAGAGCTAAATTAACACTGAGGATTTTGCTGTGCATTATTGTGCAAGGGCACAAACTTTGACCAAAAACAAATCACATTAGCCCTCTGTTCCGTGGTACTGTGACAGTGTCATATAACCTCAGAAGCAAAGGCCAAATAAAAATAAAACAGAACTGTACGTATATCTTTATTTATTAAATTCAACGTTTCATTTTTCTACAAACATGAAAGGCAGCAGTTCAAAACATCTCATTCATAATTAGGGAAGGAGGAAACTAGAAAGATGTACATATACATGTTATGAAAATGACATTTAAATAAGAAAATGTAAAAAAAGTCAAAAGGCATAAACCATATTTACATCATTACTTTAGTTACCACAGATTGCATGCTTCAAGGCGCTGCTTGTGTGTGTGTGTGTGTGTGTGTGTGTGTGTGTGTGTGTGTGTGTGTGTGTGTGTGTGTGTGTGTGTGTGTGTGTGTGTGTGTGTGTGTGTCTGTCTGTGTGTGAGAGAGAGAGTGTACCTGTACAGGTGTATGAGTGAGACCTATACATTGGAGATAACTGGACTTAAAGTGAATACCCCCTGCAAATGTTTATTTTTACTTCCTGCAGTACATTCAATTTAGTACATCAGGTGTATAAAAACAAACATTTACATTAATATATATTAGCTGCAAACGGCAATTAAAGGGGTCCAAGCACAGAAGAAGAATATGTGAAGATAAAGATAAATATGATGTTCAGAAGAAGATGAAGTTGAATCGGTTCAAGCCAACACAGACCATTTAGCCTGTAGGTCAGGAACGTTTTTACCCATGAATGCCCCATGAATGCCCCGTTTTAATGCATTTCAAACCGCAGATGTATTTGAAAAGTGTAACTGAGAATAGTCCCTGGAGCAATATAGATTTTCTAATTAAATACAAATGTCCATGACCTGTTAGCTGCACAGTTGCTTGGCTAAGATAACTGGTAATAATTCAGGTAAGTTCATTAACATTTTAGTAATTTAGGACAAAATGTAAACATTATGAAAATACAGCTATTAACAGTAAAATAACATTCATGTACAATAAATGAACAATGTTGTGACTGACATGAAGAATTGATGGACTTATTGTCCTTTAATGTAGGGGTGTGTGTGTGTGTGTGTGTGTGTGTGTGTGTGTGTGTGTGTGTGTGTGTGTGTGTGTGTGTGTGTGTGTGTGTGTGTGTGTGTGTGTTATGAACAAACATGTTCAAGCCAAAGGGAATGTATTTGATTTTACCCAGGGTTCTTAACTACTTTTAAGCTGGAATCCCAGTCATCCAAAGTCATATCCCAAATATCAGTCTAGTCCTGGGGACACATTCTACTGCTAGTTTTCAAACTGGCCGTCTCATCATGGACTGACTCAGACTAGACACACCAGGTGAATGTATTTAACCACTTGAACCCCAGCATTCCTATTCCCGATGTCGATCTACAAGCTCGCAACGCATTGTGAGCTTGTAGATCAGCTATTTGTGGTGATGAAATGTGTTGTGGTGGAGGAAAGCGGTCCAAGTACAGTTGTAACTCAGGTCTGTTTCACAAAGAATAGAGGGTTTAAGTGGTTAATTACCCGTCTTTGTCCCAAGGATCCGAGTTGAGAACCAATGGAATTGAAAACACAATAATGGTCTATCTTGGTCGATTTTTTGTTCACAACCCAGTGAGAACGCTTCATGGCCCACTATTTGGATTATTTTTGGATGCCAGCTGGATCAGGCATATTAACCAATTCTAAACTTACGCAGTAGCATTCATTCAACAACATAAAAACTTCTGGCCTAATGAGTATAAAATATGACAGCAGGATTAAATCATTTACAGCCCTCCGACCCACACTTTTAATCCCCAATAACAAAAGCTTAATATAAAAACAGTAGCTTCATATCAACTTTTTTCCTTAATCGTTTCATTTTTTTTAGACAAAAAGAGCAGTTCAAATATTGCAGATATAAAAAAAAAAAAAAAAACGTCTAAAAGATCATAATTATTGCACACCTATAGATTGACAGGTGCATTGGAGAAGACTTAAGTATTATAGAACAAAGGACACCTGCACACTTTCTTCTTCACCTGCAGTTGGAAGAAAATATTGGGACATTTTTGGTAAAATATCTTCATGACCTGATGAAGGTCTTTGAACCAAAACTTTCTCAATAAATAGTTCTTAATTGCAAGTGAAGATGAGTGCGCAAGAGTCCTTTGTTCTAAGATCAAAATAAAACAAATTGGAAAAAGGGCCTATATTCAACTTATATTCTCAAAGGAAGTATTTTTTTATTCCAGCCAAACTGATGCTAAGTGCAGTCTGTGTGCAGTGCTTTCCGCTGGCCAAGCCAGATAAACAGAGGGAAAGAAAGAAACAAGAGCTATAGCAATGGACAGATTTGCTCCGCAACCTAGCTCCATGTTCTATGCCAGCTACTTTTGGAAATGTATTTGGTGTGAAGACACATTGCATCAATTACATAACAAAACTGCCAAAAGCAAGCACAGGAAAGGACTAGAGACACCATACACACATTTCAAATTTTCACTGTATTTAAACAAAATTCTAACCATTTTGGTCAAAAGAAAATCATATTTAGGGACAGAAGGGAGGTTTTACAGCTAAATTAAAATATTGATCTCAAAGTCACAACATTTCAAAATGTCTAGCGGCAGATGATGTTGGCAATAACATTTGTATGTTTGGGGCAATTTAAGACATTTCTTCAAAGCATATTCTTCTATGTGTCAGCCATAGCCTTCTATGAATGGTCTTTGTGCATATAAAATCTGTATTTAAATCTTCATAAATACAACTCTGTTCTCTGCAAGATAATCTTATGACAGAATGGGTGTGGCCATCTGTTGTGAATTGTAATATAGGCATAGAATTCAAGATTTATCCATCTATTCACTGGTACACCTTAACCCTGGACCCAGTTTTTTGTTTTGTTTTTTGTATTTTTTGTTTTCTTTCCAAAAGGTTGGAAAACATATATTAAAAAAATGAAGGGTATGAAAAAACAAACAAATATCTACATAAACACTGATATTTACAAATATTAAATAATTTCAGTTCAAACTATAAAGTGATTTGTATATAAAACAAAACAAAAATACAAATCTAAAAGTTGCCACAAACAAATTAGGATCTAAGTTAGACAGTCAGTGTGTGTGTTTGTGTTTGTAGTTTTTTTGCAACTGTGATGTTGCAATGCAATGTGAAAAGACAGCTCTCCTGTCTCTCAAAATGTATGGTACAGAAGAGGATAATATATTTTTAGTGGTATTTAGTGGTCAAAGTTCAACTATTGCCATGACCTTTTCATTTTAAAAACATACAATAAGCCTATACAGCTGTTTGCCTTTAATAAGGCAGCGGTATAGACCCATTGTTCTCAAACCCAGTTGTCCAGCTAACCTAGGTCTCCTATTATTTGGAACAAAACCTTTTGATTGCAAGTTTTGATTACTCACTCACATACAGATCGCATGTGTCTGGTAATCTGAACATAGACTAATTACAAGCGAGAACAACAACACAAATACAAAAAAGAAAAGTCTACAAGTCTTAAGAATCAGTAGTGAAGTCAAGGGTATTACTATTTTCAGCTGTACCAACGTATGACCACTGCTATTCCTCCGCAGAGGGGAGCCGTCTAGAATTCTGGGCCCCATTACATATAACCAGGGTTCGTTTTGCTGGAAGGGGGGGTATTAAGCGTCCCCAAATTTCGTCAAAAAAGAAATAATTAAGCGAAAATAGCACACACTTTGTGAGCTTGTACAACGGCACTATTTGTCACGCTATTTGTCCTCCAAATCGAACCCTGCATATAACACATTATGTAAAATATATGGGCCATGGCATGGTCCCTTGGTTACTTCCGCAAGTTCCACCCCTATTGGCCCACCAGAGCCTTGGTGTAGAAAGCATACCGGCCAATCAAATTTAACTTACAGTCAAGAGTGCCTAGCGGTTGATTTATGCTTCGGCGTATGACTGTCACTCGTACGACTGTCTGAACAGTGAGCTCAAGTTCCCTTTATGGCGTTTCTGCTGGTGACATTGTTTTTGGTTTTACAGGATTTCAAACTGTTAGATTGTGTTCTGTAAAAGTTACCAACCAAAAGTTGATGTTCACAATATCCATCAACTAACCATCCTGCCTCTGCTTTTGAAATGTTTTTGAGTAATAATACACTACTGTACCTGTAAGCCTGAGTGACAAACTCCTCTTGATTAAACATTAAACATTTATCTAATGCAAAAACAGGTACATTTTGTTTCACTGTTCTAATGCTGGCTGCATAGAAGATGCTGGGGTCCCGATACCACATATACTTAATGATTTAATATTAAAGACAGCAGCACCAGGTTTAAGTGCAGTGTGCTGCTGTTGTCTGCTTTTTAGTTTATTTCAGAAACATACATTTACGTATATATTAGAATCTCCCAAGGAGGCAATGATTTATCTTTTCAGTGCCCCCAATCTAATAGATCTAATCTAATCTAATAAAGATCAAAGTATAATTTACCTGGAGGCTGTAACACAAGGTATATAGTAACTACTGGATTACTATCTTAACTGTGTATAGGTTTGATTCAAGTCAATCAATAGGTTAGAATGCAGAATTAGATTTTCCCTTCATGGGGTATTAAAGGCATTCTAATCTATTTCTCATTCTCTTCTAGTTTCCCCACAAAAGGAAATTTCCAGGGAGCTACAGTACTTGTTGACGACAAGATGGTACAGTATGTCAATCTCACAATCTGAAATCCTCTTAGGCGTTTCTCGGTTTAAGATTAAATGATCAGATTAGCAATTTGTGCCCTTCTTGGTGTGAGATGTGGAGAGACGTATTTCAGTCTCGCGGTCTAAGCGTTTTGACCTCTGAAGTCAAATTTCGTCACACGACAGTGTCGCTCAGCGAAAAAATAATAAAATCTACAAGCTCAAAATGCATCACATCCACGATAAATTGAGTTTATAGATCTGCTTTTGTCGCAAGCACAAAATTATGCTTAACTGTTTTAACTTTCGCCATCTTTGCTACCCTCAGTAAACCTTTACACACCCTAATCCCTTTTTACCTTCGGGCCACACCGGTGACGCCTCTCAGACCCCTTCCGATTGGCTGATGAGGTATTCCGCCCGCCGTCGGCCACCAGCGGGGAACTGGTGTCGCGCTGACGGAGCGGTCGCCAAGGGCTGATGGTGATGCTGTTGGTGGTGCTGGTGCCGCCCGCGGAGGGAGGTGTGGTTCCCGTGGGTGGCAGCGGGGTCGGAGGAGGGGGGGCGGGGCGGGGGGTCCCGGAGGGACGGGGGGACAGCGGAGGACTTGATGGGGACGATGCGCGTGTCCATGACCTCGCAGTCCACCTGCATCATCATCTCATAGCCCTGAGACGAGTTGTACAGGCTCTCTGTGGGAGGGAAACAGTTATGTACAATACTGCAGTGGTTCTCAAACATTTTTATGTCAAGGACCCCCAATTTGAAATGTATTTGGCCGTGGTCCTCAATCTGAAAAGACTGTGTCCCAGGGACCCCCATAAGAGATGATGTGCAAAAATAGCAGATCTACAAGTGCACAAAAGCTGAAGTACAAAGTAGGGTTAATGTTGTTTAACTTTTTTTTATGCTATATTAAATAATTTTGCTGGGGACCCCCTGGAACCCCCTCAAGGACCCCTGGGGGTCCCCAGATCCCACTTTGAGAACCACTGCACGATTCATACAAAGTGAAACTCAAAGAGTGCATTCACATGAAGTGTAAGAACACAATAACACCTCCACTAAGTAATAACCATGTAAACACCACCTGAGAAATGAACTTATGTTACGCGCAAGGGAGAGGGCATGTCTGGGCATGTCGCAAAGCTGATGTTCGTAGTTTCTTGTTTTTGTTTTTATCTCTGCATTTCACATTGTCTTGTCTTGTAAGATCTTTACAGGATTTAAAAATGATACAATTGCAAAAGCACATTTATGCTGTCATGGCATTTTTTTTTGCTGTTGTGTTGACTCAGGAGTTACTGTAGAATGCAGTAAAAAAGATTATAATAATTACAAGTCGTATTATACTAGGTGCTTCTCTCTGTGAGCGTGTGTGTGTGTGTGTGTGTGTGTGTGTGTTAGCATACATTTGTTGTTAGCACTTAGCACTCATTAGCATGCCCAGTAGCAACCAAACAGGGCTCAACTACTGCCGTCTTTGTCAACCAAAACGGTCGCGGAGGTTAGACTGTTGCCCAATGGCCACTTAAATGAGCTCTGAGCTACACACCTGGAGCAAATGAATGAACAAGCGACATTGAGCAGCGCTGACGGCAGCGATACACGCTCGTCAGCCGCAGCAGAGTGAATGAGAGAGGGGCAGAGAGGGGGAGAAGAGAGGGTAGGGCGTATGATCCCATAGCATGGGAGGACGGCCCGTCTCCCCATTGGCTTAAAGGACAGGCAAAACGGGGAAGTGTCCTTAAAGGAGTAAAGGACAGCCAGGACACTGACAGCCAATGATGAAAAAGTGTTGAGAAAGTAATGACCTAGTTGATCAGTCTCTTCCTAGCAGACAATTGGACTCGAGTCATAGTGACTCGACTCGAGTCTGACTCGAGTCGCATATTTGACGACTTGCGACTCGACTCGGACTTTGAAGGTAAAGACTTGCGACTCGACTCGGACTTGGAAGGTAAAAGACCAACGAGACTTGAGACTCGACTCGGACTTGCTAGCCAATGACTCCCGACTCGACTTGAGACAAGATGACTCTAATGACTCGTTTAGTTTTTTCCCCTATGAATGATCTGTGTTAGCCCTGAAACATGACTGTCATACCATGACAGTCATGGTGCCGAGTCCCCCTGGTCTAAAGTTGTGTTCGATTTTTTCACATTGCCATCTCTCACATAAACATAAGCGTTCAGATTTCAAATATAAAGTGCTTACCACCGAGCCACGGATGTTACAAGGCGATGCGGACCGCGATGAGTACCCGTATCTCCCGTTTTGTTCAATAAAAAGCATTTTAATCCCATCGCCGGCCATTTTCTTTTTTCTTTTTTTTTTCTTTTGTAATGTATCAGAGTGCAATACACCTCCCAACCATTAGTGTCGCATGGTTGAAAGTATCGGAGACAATTTGGAGAAAATGGCCGGCGATGGGATTAAAATGCTTTTTATTGAACAATACGGGAGATACGGGTACTAATCGCGGTCCGCATCGCCTTGTAACATCCGTGGCTCGGTGGTAAGCACTTTATATTTGAAATCTGAACGTTTATGTTTATGTGAGAGATGGCAATGTGAAAAAATCGAACACAACTTTAGACCAGGGGGACTCGGCACCATGACGCTTGTATACAAGCGTCATGTGAACCATGGCTAGATCTGTGTGTGAAATGCGCTCACTCTACCGCAAATGCCTCTCTCTCTTCATACAACCCCATGCTCACTCTACCGCAAATGTGCTCTCTCTCTTTATATAAACACATGCTCACTCTACCGCAAATGCGCTATCTCTCTTAATACAACCCCATGCTCACTCTACCGCAAATGTGCTCTCTCTCTTTATATAAACCCATGCTCACTCTACCGCAAATGCGCAATCTCTCTTCATACAAATCCATGCTCACTCTACCACAAACGCCACCACCGCTCCCAGCGGGGTCATTTTGATTCTATGACGGCTGCCGTCTAGTTATCATCAGTGCCAGTGTTGTGAGGAAAAACAAGCAACCAGGTCTAGGAAAACCAGCCCAAAAGAAGCGAGTCAAGCGAAAATAGCAGATCTACAAGCTCACAACGCCTGGCGATGCAACTAGTTCGTGTTTTGTTTATGACCCCAGCCACCCCAACAACAACAGTAGCACCAGCCAGCGAGATATACGTACTTGTAAACATGAAAGTCACTCACCACTGTCGAATTTACTTTATCCATGGTAACAGCAATAAAGTCTTAGTCCGTTTTTTGGTGCGCAACACAACCCTCGTTTAAGTGAATTGCTTTCACCTGCTGCTGCTGTGCAGAGAGTGCGCTACAGGGCATATCTCCGCCAAGCCAGGGTGACCTACCCAGGCTCATGAAATTCATATGCAGGCATAGTAGCCAATTAGAATGAAATCTGCAAAAAAGGACTCATATACTGATACAGAACCATATATTGGCTATTTATTATGGCTGTCGGGTGGAAATCTTGTATGTTCCTTTTTCATTATTATTTAAAAACAATTTGAAATCGTGAAAATAGCCAATCTACAAGCTGTAATTATTTAATAATTAAGAAATACTATATTTTAAAGACTGAAACATCAACTAAAGTCAATATTAGAGCAAGTTCATTCACATTTCATTTGAATGAAAATAACTTGTGGGTAAAATTCATTCTGTGAATCTAATGTGATTAATGTATGCCCTACTTCAGTCAGTGAAGTCCAGGGCTGAATGTGACATATTGAGACCTATATAACTAAATATTGGTCATTTGCCAACACATTATTTTGTGAAATAAATGGGTTATATTTCACAGATAGTTATACTATTCTTATAATATATTAAAATACAATCATCCTTAACCTTCAAGTTAAATGCATTATTGACTTGGACCAAATGACTTGGGACTCGACTTGGACTCGGACCGGAGGGTTGGATTGACTTGGGACTCGACTTGGACTTGGGACCAAATGACTTGGGACTCGACTTGGGACTCGGACCTGAGGGTTGGATTGACTTGGGACTCGACTTGGACTTGGGACCAAATGACTTGGGACTCGACTTGGACTTGGGACCAAACGACTTGGGACTCGACTTGGACTTGGGACCAAATGACTTGGGACTCGACTTGGACTCGGACCGGAGCGACTTGAACAATTGTCTGCTTCCTAGACCAGGCTGCACCTGGTAAAAATCTGCTGTGTTTATCCTCTTCAAATAGTGCAGAATGTTTGTGCGTTCTACCTGACTGAATGACCAGTATTGCGCTTGCGGTAACATTCTATAAAATAAGTTTGAGCACCATTTGCGCAGTGACAATGATATGCTCAGTCAAGTCAGTCAGACTCAAAACATCCTCTTTGTGCCAACTGCATCACAGAAGACGGGTATACAAAGCAGAAACCTGCTTACTCATGATTCCTCCATGTAATCTTCAGTATGTCATAAGAATAGTTACATTAACCTCAAACTGGTCAAATGATCCACATGAACTCATGGTTAACAGATCTAAATTAACAGAGGTTAATTCTTGCCTTTACTCACCATTGACAGAAATGGCAGGCATGACCAGAGACATCTTGGGGCGGCCGGTCTTGTTGTGGCTGATGGCTGGTAGCAACAGGTGATCCTGGACACACAATATACATTATCTTTACTGCCTGTACTGTTATTTTGTTATTATATTGTTTGTCGTGAACAATTGGACAGATGTACAAAACTTCTGAATTGAGAATTGAGAATAATAAAGTAATCTAATCAAATGCATATTTGTGGTGAACTGGTGCTTGGCTCACCCGTCTGAAGGAGACAACATAGAAGGTGTCCTCCCGTCGATCGATGGCGTCTAGGAACTCACTGTAAGTGACCTCTGGCCCAGGAAGAACCTGCAGGTGACTGGCATTCAGAACACAACAGAACTTGGTCAGAACAGCACGAGGAGCTTGGTCGTCCTCATGGAGCAGCCATTAGATACTTAAGACACACAGATCTACAGTACCGTTGAAGTGGTGTGTTAGAATCAGGACGGAAATAGTATCCATGTTGAATATTACATAAAATATCTCTACACGTTTTAAGAAAGTAATGTAAAGTGTCAGATAGCAAAATTTTTGTTCACAACTTATGTAGTACACATCGTAGTAAACTTAGAAACATCGTAAATCTATCTTTCTATGAAGTCCAGGAATCTTAGTATGTCTGTCTTCTATCTCGAGAACCTGTTTGACTGTGTATAGTTAACCGGATGAGCAGTCTTTAACAAAGCTGCAAGCAGCACTGAACAGGCACTGCACTAGTTTAACAGAAATGTAAAATGTTAAGAATAACGAAGAGTTTTACTAAACTCCACATGTAAACAGAATAACATTGACAATTCAGGGCCATTGTCTGCAGTGAGTCTGTACCTCTCTATGGAACGATGTGCCTGGATGGGAAGATATCTTGAGAAATTGGTCTTCCTCAGCTGGGCTTTCTGTGGTGAGAGAACGCAAGAAGAAAAAAAAGCTAAATGAAAATTTAGTTTACTATTCTGCCGCACAACAACATTTTTAATCAACTTTTACACATTGATACATGTTCATTATATTTTATATTATATAATTTAATTGGAACTAACAATTTACATTCATCTGGGGTTCATGAAACCAAGGCTGTGTTAATTATGAATACTTCTATGATCCTTAATCCTATTTTATGGTATTACATCGAATGTCCTTTCTTTAAGAGGAAGTACAAAAAGGGTCAGGCACAGAATGACCAGACAGGGATAGTGGTTTGCTCAAGGACACTTTGGGCTGGAAACAGAAGCCAGCTAGAATCAGAAACCAGATAAGGTGATGTCTTTGTAGCGCTCCCCACCTGGGCAATCTTCACCTTCTTGGCCATCTTTGGTTTTCCTCCCGACTTCTTCCTGTCGATCTGGTGACGGTGTACCCAGCCACGCAACTCATCCGCCAACCTGAAAAACACACACAGCAAAAAAAAAATACGGTAATGTGTCTATCTGGAAGGTGGAATGGACCGAGAAATTACACAAAGAGTGAGATGCACAGGGGAAGAGAGAGATTGGAAGCACATAAAAGCATCCAGTCTCTTAGTTCATCAGCCAACCGGCTTTGCTACAGTCACTCTCAATGAAGAAAAACATTACTCTCAATGAAGAAAAACATTAAGAACTACAGTAGACCAGGTGTGTGTCTCTCGGCCACATGCAAATGAGACAGAGAGAGTTATACAAAGCAAGCAAACAGAGTGCCACCTGTACTCTGTACTTAGACTGTCAATATTGAAACCGAGTGACTGAGCAGGTTTCTGTGTTGTTTATTTTTGTGTAGCTTTTATAAAATATGTTGATCTAAGCAAACATATTTTGTTGGAATGACTGAACTGACATTGGTGAATTTCTTCTGAACTGATGCATGTATGAACGCAAATATCCGACTCAGACCCGACATGTAGATTTACACTGCCAGCTCCGTTGAGCTAAGTCGGTGTAATGTTCGACTCGGCTCAAACGGCTCAATGTGTGAATGGACACGTTGATAGTCCGGTGTATTTACAGCAAGTGGGCGTGTTAAGGACGCTTTTATTGTTGAGTAGAGAGGAGCTGGACATCGATCACTAAAAGCAGTTAATTAATTTGGTTTGAGTTGGAAATATTCAATGAGTCAAACTTCTGTGACAACACACGCCTCTTTCCTGCCATAGGAATGTAACAAGATAGTTACAACCTAATTATTTAGAATCCGTGACACGCTGCATTAAAGCCTATATGTGGTATGCGCCTGGAGCGCTAGGCCAGCAGGCGGCCTAAGATGAACACTTCTTTTTTATTTTTTTATGAATTAAATGTACACCTCCGTCCTATGCACCCTTATTAAATACTCAAATCCAATCCAACTCAATGGGCGTTTGGTAAGCTCATTTCTTGCCGTGACTGACCTGAGAGACTCAGAGCGGTTAAACTGGCGACAGTCTGAGGAGCTGAAGTAACGCTCAATGTCCTGGAGAACCAGGTCCTTCACATCACTGAACACGTCACTGATGTTCCTGGAATACACACACAATAATATTAGTTTAAGTACACTCATTATCAGGAATATCAAAGTTCTTAACAGTGCCACAGATCACTTTAGTCCTTATATCACAGAATGACTGCTACTCATACTCAAGCAATACAAAAAGTCAGGAGTGTGCTTGGAGTTCGCCTAAGGGCTTCCTTTCATCTATAATATGTTATTGACTTCATGACCTCTTAAACCACCTGGACTGGAGTTCTCACCTACTGAACTCTAACAGAAAGAACCCGGTTTGTCTTTGTTCTTTGCCAGATTCTTTACCCTAATGTGACACTTTTAAGTTGTTCTAAACTGTAATTCCCGATTTATACTTGGTTGTGTTGTGTGTGGTGTGTCATGGCACCGGTGCACTACAACGACGAGCAACTAAGTATAAAACAGGCTTAATTTTAACAGACCGAAGCCCTAGTGGAAATACTAATTTGTCTAGCCACTATCATGTGGAGGACTGAGTTCAAAGCCACACACAAAATGCCTTACAAGTCAGTCAGTCATTCCATGTAATGCTTTTACTACACTTGTCTTCAGTCCCATGGTTTTGTGTGAGTTAATAATAAAACAACAACCTGAAATTTGTAGCGTTAATTCCTGACAGTGAGGCAGTGGGGTTAAATAATCAACCCTAGAACATGAACAGCCACATTCTACAGCCGTTGCTATGGCAACTCCAGAGTTCTGCATATTTCTAGAGAAAGAGAAACATTGAATGATGGTGGACAGACGTCATAGTTTATCATTCCAAGTTGTCTGGTATGATATTTTGAGGTGTCTGGTATGATGTTTTGAGGTGTTTAAGTCATCAAATGTGGTTTTTTTCCCCCACACTCACTAGTCTCTCGAGACAGACAGAAATGTAAATGCTTTAAATATATTTAAACAATTGACAGCTTCCGTTCGCGGCTTTAAGGAGGCGCAGTTGCAGACTCTGTAGCATTCGAAGATTGTGAAGTAGTACTTGCTCACTCAGGCTTTTGGCAAATAGTTTGCTTATTTTTGTTGATGTAAAGCTTCCTTGGGTTTTTGAAAGGCGCAATATAAATTCAAGTTATTATTATTACACACTCACTGACCCTTCTGCGGGACTCCCTTAAAAT
Source organism: Gymnoscopelus braueri (assembly GCF_963280865.1). Taxonomy (NCBI): domain Eukaryota; kingdom Metazoa; phylum Chordata; class Actinopteri; order Myctophiformes; family Myctophidae; genus Gymnoscopelus; species Gymnoscopelus braueri. The sequence goes on along the minus strand of NC_137613.1, from coordinate 38,626,461 downwards.
CCAGGAAAGGCACCCACCTAAACTGGTAGGCCTCTGTGGCCTCTGTGACGGAGTCTCTCTCCGTCTCTCCTCTCGTCCACCTGGTCTCTGCTTCCTTCTCCTGTGGCTCCGTCCTGTACTTCACCCTGCTGGGACGCTGACGGGGTTGCGTCTCCAGCAGGTGCCTTCCTGTGTACGGCACCACTCCTTCCTGTAGGCCCGTAGGCAGCTTCCTGTCAGTGATGCTGGTGGTACAAAAACAAAACTGATTTCAGGACAAAACTGATTTCAGCACTATGTATTATAGAAAATAAACATGCTTCCTAAAATTGATGGCTGTTATTGTATTAGTACCATTTTTCACTATTATTATTATTGTTAATTTATTGCCATTTTTCCAGCTGCCATTACCAAATTCACAAAATGTCAGTTGAATAGTTAGTTACACAGCTCTCGCGATATAAGCAACATGATTCTTTTTTTACCGCGTCCAATGGGAATGCAACTTTAATTCAACAAATCAATCTTACGTTGTTTACCACACTAATTTGTTTCTTTGTCAATTATCATGCTGTGTCTTTGTTCCAGAGTTAATTAGCATGCTACAGTACCTGACAGGTCCAAAGCTGAAGGTCATGAAGAGAAGAACAGCCATTACACACACAGCTCTCTTATTGTTGGCCGAGTCACCGCCCTGAAACACACATGTACAAGAGGGATGAATATTACATAAATGAGCTGTTTGACCTGCATTCTAGACCACACCATGCACAACAAACAGCACCATTGTATAAATAAAGATCAAATGTTTAATTTGTTGCTTCAGTAGCTTTGCCTTTGATCAGTTATTCAGAATGATATATAAATGCACTTCAGTGTCTCAACAGTTGAATCAAGTAGGGCACTTGATTCTCAAACTGTTCAACACACGCATGTAGGCACGTTATGTTTACATTTTAGGATATGAGCACGCAGATCAAAGTTTTGTTGGCTCTAAAACATCCCTCTGAAGTCTGCGACATGGCTTTTCTTTTTTTCTTTGACCCCCATCTCCCAGACAGCGTAGTCATGGTTTCCGTCCCATAGCCAGAGGAGACGGTCCATCCAATAACAGAACAAATAGGCAGTCAACACTTCAAGCGAGTGGATGAGAACAGGCTGTAGTGTATACTGGTTGTACAATCGCTGTTTGACGCTGCTAGCGGCTTGGAGAGCTCTGACTCGCTCTCCGGTCTCGACTGCTCCAAAAGAAAATGACCATTTGAGCAGAGATTTAGGTATTGGAATTTGGCTCAATCCCTCCCACCTTACTGTCACATTTCCTTTCCTCTCCTCCCACCTACTCCTCCTCCACTCACCTCCTTCCCGGCCAGTCTCTCCCTGAGGGCCTGGTTCTCCCTGCGGAGCCTCTCGTTCTCCTGCTGGGCCTCCCTGAGCTGCCCCTCCAGGTGCTGGAGGTACTCCTTCTTCTTCTTGCGGGACTGGCATGCCGACTCGCGGTTCTTGATCATACGCTGCTGCCGCTTCAGCACCTTCATCTGAGGAAGAGGAGGACGTTTCATATGCTTTGTTTGCAGAACATGACCTGGTCAAATATTTATACCCTTGTTTGTTTACACGCTAGGGTGCCGAGCTGGCGATCTACCCTGTTTCATTAAAACAGTGTTACCCAACATGCAACACAAAAAAATTACATTAAAATCAACAACACTTAAAACTAGAGCGTGGGCAGTCAGCTCTCTTTTTGTATTTGTTTTTCTGTTATTGACAGACAGTAGATGGCTGAAAGGGAGAAAGTGCAGGGGAGGCACAGGTGGGAAATGTTCAGGTATAATGTGAACTCTGGCCAGGTCGATAAGCACACTTTAAACACCTTGGGAGTTTTGTGGGAAAATGTCTCATCAGTCTAATGATGCCTAAATTAATATCATGTCTTACCTAAAAATGGGGTTGTATTGGGGTGGGATGAGAAGGGGAGAAAGGAAGAGAGCATGGGTGTGCATAGTCTGCATACCCTGATGTATACTTTGTCATATGACAGAGTCTCATGCCATGTACAGCGGCTATTTTCGGCACAGGAAACACAGTATAAATTAGGCATACAGTATGTCTGTGTGTATGTGTGAGCAAATGAGTGTATGAGTGTGTGAAAGACGTGGCAACTTGACAGTTACAGCAAAAGAGAGAAAAAACACTTAGGCTTGAGCAGAGGCGGAACTAGTTTAAGAAGAGTTAAAGCGGTGTTTAAATCATTTCCTCCTCACACCAAACACCAACGCAACACAACACAACAACGTTAAATGAAACAATAGCTCAAACTCACGAGAACCAGCAATAAGGAAAGAAAACACACAAAAGCCATTGCAGTAGCAGTGGCCTTTGTTAAAGGTGGGCCTGTAAAGCCCTTTGAAACTGTAACACTGATTAAGGGCTATACAAATAAAGTAAAAATAACTGAGTTGTGTACCAGTCAGAGAACACACTTTCCACTGGAGTTAACAGACAGTGGGTGTTAACACATGCATGTCTGTCATGATATTACTCGCTTAATCTATACAGCAAGCAATGTTCATATCATGGCTATTACGTATGCACGTAAGAGGCGTCAGGTGCAATGCTTGTTAGATCAGTGCACACAGCCTGCTTTGTCCACGTTGTTACACATTAAAAAATCTATGTTTTGTTGTGTTCATCTTATGAAATGTTCTTTCAGTATTTGTCTGCCTACTGTTCATGTTCTTAGTTTTTATATGAGCAAGCCACAACTAATTTGGGTCCCACTCCCACCTTAAAACTGTTTTAGTTTCCGTGTACATGTTATTAGATGGCATAGTGAAGAGAGAGAAAAAACTGTGGATTGAAAGTGAAGATGCCAGAAGACCACAGAACTCCAGAGGAGTCCAGATTTGAATCCTGGACATCAGGTCAGTATACTTCAAGTTCCTATCTGAATCGCAATGACAAATAATTTCTTTAAGGTTTTAAAGAAAATATACAATTTATTATACATAAATGTTTTAAATATATAAAATCTTAGTTTTGTCGAATTATTTGGGGACCACTAGCAAGGTTGGGAATCGCTGCACTAAATCATTTTATTTATGTCAAATACTACTGATAAGAGTGTCATGGATGACTGTTGGGTCTGTTCACTCACATCGATGTCATTGCAATTATTGCCGGGCAATGAGGCAGTTGCTGGGACAATGGGCTTGCTGGAGGGCGGGGCCGTAGGGCTGGAGCAGTGCTGAGGGATGCTAGGAGATACTGGCTCCACTTTAACGATGGCCGGAGTCGAACCCAAACATACCGACTGAGACAGAACAACTACAGAGAGAGAGAAAAGAGAGATATCCCTTGGTCATTCTTTTCATTTATACACATACTGTACCACACACAAAAAATGTTACATAATAGCCTACACACACACACTCATGGTATTATACGATTTTCACTTCCTCCTCACACTCTCCACTTCCTGTTGACATTTTCAAATGAGACATCGACAGACCAATCAGAGTACACCGTCTGCTCCCTCCCTTTTGGCACAGGAGACACAAACCTTGCCTGCTCCAGGCTCTCTCCTTAGTGAGAAAGCGTGAAATGTTGGAAGGCGTTTCGCTGCAGGCCAGCAGAGGCACATGTGGATCCAGAGACGCGGGGTACTAACCACTGCACTAAATCTAATCACTGGACATACTCTGGTCTTAACTCTCTCAGTGCCACGCCCCGACATATCCCGAGTTTTTCCCGAGTACCCTCAGTGCCAGCACGAGAAATCCCGAGTTTTTACTTTTGACTGTGGTCGCGTTATTCTGTTTATTTTTCATGATCACTTTCGCTTCCTGACTACATCAGACTCACCCGGAAACGGATGTAAAAAAAAATAATTCATTTCCGGGTCACGTTGTTTTTCTCCGGTGATTTTCGGCCAGAATAGGGAAAGTCACGGTTTTTCACACGGTATAAAAAGCGAACGGAGAGGTCCACGTCTACTCTCTTTGGTCTGGGTGACGATCAGTCATCGTAGTCGTGTATCGCATCGTAATTTAGCGCGATCAACGATTGTCGAAAATGTCAACATCCGGTTCTGACCGGATATGACGTGAGCCTGTTTGGGAGGGGGCGAGTGAGCCAGCGAGATCATCAATGTGTCGATTTGTTGCTCTCTACTGGTAGAACTGTATTATGGGTTTAAAACCCCAATCAGATCATTTATTTGAATGAAAAATTACAAAATTACAAAAAAAAAAAAAAACCAAATTCCTGGCAGTTTGGGAGTACTTTATGAAAATACTCTTGGCACTGAAAGAGTTAATTTGGATTTCACTTCACTGAATTCAGCCCAACAGAATTACGTATTATGAGTGCCACCAGAATGGGAGTCTGTTAGGGTCATGTGTGTGTCATGTGATGAGGTTTTGCTAAAAGGAATGAAAAGTTATTAGGTTAGACAAAATGTCATGTTATCCTGTAAAATTAAGAACACAATGCCTGTTGAAAGCATACTGGTTAAAAACTCATCTCTAGGGATTCCGGTGGTTGAATGGTTAGTGTGCTGGCCATATGGTTGCATCTCTGGTTCAATAGCAGCCACAGACTTTCCCCTTCTAGCTTTCCATCTCCATACAGTGTTTTAGCTAAATAAAAACCACCATTTGCCTATAAAATAATGCTAGGACTAAAAACACCTCCAGAAACACATGCACTACTGTTCGGCCTAGGCTTGAATCTCACCAGAGCTATAGGTGTGATTTGTAGTTGGTTGCGCGACACTGGCGCACACCAAAAATAGCCGAAGAACAAGTTGACAACCTGTCGGACAGTGACTAGTTGCAAGCTTGTAGATCGGCCATTTTGCAACCAAGTATAAATAAGGCTTTACTTATGTACCTCTCCTACACTGTCTGAATAAAAAACAAAAGAATTAAAATGGAAATTGATGGCTGCCTGTTCTCTTGTATAAAAATAAAAATAATGTAAAATAATTACAGCCTCGTTTCAATAAGCATAATGCATACTGTAGGTTGAATTTGGGGAACACTTGAGCAGTAATATCAACCCAAGAACTTCCCTCAAATCTCTTCCTCCTTTCTATCCAATAAAATGTCAGAAACTTTTGAAAATGCTCACAGAGACAGAGAGATGAAGAGAAGGGAATATGACATCACTTAGCGGTTATATAACCATCCGTTACATAATGGCCTTCAACTCTCCAGACACAGCGAAACGATGAATACCAGAGAATTCAACATGAGGTTTCCACTTTGAGAGAGTTGGCAGAAATTAAAAACCCCAAATGACACTGTACTGCATGTCCTGTTAAGAGAATTCAAACCGGTTTGTCTTCATTCACATTTTCTGTGTTCTCATTTTAGGGTCATTTAGGGCATTCACGAATAGTGATTTTTAGTATTCGAATTATTCGACCTATATGTATTCAAATATTCGTTTAATCGATTTGATTATAAAAAATAAAATAATAAAACTTTTTTTTTTTCAATGGCATTGATGACTCGACTCAAGGAATGTGAGTTGACGGTCACACCAGAGCTCACAGCTGCGTGTCTGCTGTAGAAAAGCCACTAAAAGAAATAATAATAATAATAATAATAATTAAAAAAAAATAGTGGTTTGATAGTCGAATAGTCGGTTTGATATTCGAATATTCGACTATTCGGTGAATGCCCTATGTCAAGCTAGTATTGTCCTCTCTCTAATGTGAGGTGTACTGACCTGAATGCATTTTATGAAATTCTATTTTCTCAATTTTCTTTTGCACTATGCACAAGTCCTGTATGTGAGTGGTTCTCAGTGCAGGGTATGAGGAGCGGGGATTGGTAGTTAGGAACCAAACGGTGCCTTACAGTTCTGTAACTCAGAGAATGTAATAAAGAATGTGCAACGTCCTTGAAATTAAGAAAATGTTGAGAATCACTATGACCATGTGTCATGTTGGTCGGGCTGGTGTGCCAGAGTAAATTACTTGTATGGACCTCATATTTTTCAAAGCAGTGGAGTAATACACAATACAGATTTCAGTGTGAAGAGAGGGCAGTTATCAGGTCGTACTGTCAAAGTCTGCAGCAAACGCCCATGTGTCAGAATAAAAAACATTGAATTTGATCAGTTTTGACACACTCGTGCATGCACAAGTACATGCACCACCTCACATACACACCATATTTTGGCATTGTCATCCTTGGCAAATCAATGCAAAAAATGTAGACACCAATGACAGCAAGTACCAATGGAATGCAATGAAGGATTTCTGTAAACTGATGACCACATACACATTCCTGTGAAAACCACACAAAAACTCTCACATACACACTCATGCAGCCAGCTGAAACATTAAACCAACAGCATGGGATTTGGGGTTTTCTACATAACATCTCTGTCGTATGCCCAAACCATTACTTTTCAGGAAATGGAAAAAAGAACATGTGTTCCAAATGTATCCAGTGTAGTTATTATTTAGTCACAGGTTCGTGTTAATACTTTATTCTTTAAATATTTATAAAACCCACAGACAGATTAAACCACTTTCAAGCTGGCGTCCCTGTTTTGGGGACGCCAAGATTGGCTATTTTCACTATTTCTGCACACCACCATTTTCCAAATAAATTTAAAACAGGGCTTAAGAGGTTAATCAGGTCGATTCAGTCAATCATAAAAATATATTAGATTTTTTTTGTGTTGATATACAACATATCTTAAATATATGTATATAAATTAAAAAAAGATCTTGCTACTCGATTCAAGCAAGATTAAGTCGGCTATTGGTTTAAAAATATATTTTCTGTTGACTGCCCAGCCTTATACAACATGTACACAGCTACACACATCTACCCACACATCAGCCTTTCTCACACCCTCTAGTCTCCCTTACCAGGTCTTGGCTGCTCCATGGCAGGGAGGCTCTGCAGGATTAGGGTCTTGCCCTGGGCCGGGGCCTGTGAGACGGGGATGGTGGCGACACAGATGGGCCTGGGTTGGATGGGAGTCTTACTGCTCAGTATGGTACTGGCCTTCACACTGGCTGTGGTTGGAAGTACTGGAAGCAAACATTTTATTTTTGGCATTAAACATTAATGTTTTTGATTTACATTTTTAAAAACAACAAGTTTGTGACAACAGCATAACATTGGGTTGGGATGTGCAGGTGAGATTTAGAAAACCCTGTGGGTTTATAAAGTTAATCTCACCTCACTTAACAAAAAACACAAAGTAATAAAAAACAAACAAATTATTCAAATTATTATAAATAATACAACAATGGATACACAGTATGAATTATGAATTTATTTTAGGTATTTATTTAGTTGATTTTTATATAGTGATAGACAAAGAGCGGAACAAAATTCAAGATGTTTTATGTGTTATAGTACATCTCATATAAGAGTATACAAGATTCAAATTATTTGGTTTCATTTCATCAAAATTGTAGCAGGAATCATCAGTAAGGGTGGCTAAGGGCAATAGCCATAATATTCCTATGCTCCTAGAATCACAAGAGCGTAGAGAGGACAAGATATAGAGCACACAATCTAATAATAACCAACTAGGCTGTATTATTCTGAAAAAGGAGGGAAAGATGTGAGGGAGAGGTGAAAGGTGGGACGTGAATTTGTACAACGACATGGTTGACCATCCTGAGAATGTTAAAACCACTAGATTCAACGCTTTCTTTTTAAACGCAAGCTCTTGCCAGCAGAAACGTGAGATACAGTTTGAGTTTGTTGTTGATTATCTGGGTGTTTCAGGCTTGGGAGTCAGAAGTCTACTCCAGAGCTCTGTATTCACAGAGCATCGGGTGTCAAGCACAAAATGGAAAAAGACAGGTAATTGTATCACTGATTAAATACCGTAGGACAGGTTATGCCGGTTGGATTTTCATTTCCGCCAAAACTTGCAACACAGTAAAATTCTGAGTGTACAAATGGAGGGTCCATCTTTGGTTCCATGTGTACACTCTCAGAGTTAAATTAACATTGCGTACGGATCCAGCAGTATCTGCCATAAACCAGTGTCAACAATACACCTCACGGGAATCAAATCAGCATACCTGTAGCCTGTGTGTCCATCGTGCTGATGAGGGCAGGTATCTGTGTCTGTGAGACCGTGGGCCTCTGTGTCTGTGGCTGGGAGACTGACGTGGTGGAGGCCACTGTCACTTCCATGGTGCCCAGAGGAGGGGAAAGCACATCGCCGTACATGTAGGGAGGAGTGGGGGGGTTCTCCCCCTTCACCGTGATCTGGCAGAGACAGAACGTACCATCAGGAAAAGTGACTCGCGATCCACTGAATTAGCTGTCACTTAAAAACAAAAATACCTTGTGAAGCAGGAAATTATAATTGGTCCATGTGTCTGTCTGACTTTTATCAAAATAAATCGAGAACAGGCGGCCATATTGTTATGAAACGTGTTGGAAATTACTGGAGTTTGAAGTTGAACGGTCGGGCGGTTCTCGAGATACTGTATCACTGTATTTTAATTGACAGACTAGAAAAATGGATAGGTCTCTCTGGTAGTGTCCTTAACTGGTTCCGATCGTATCTACAGTAGCTGAACGACAGTTCTCTGTCTCCCTAGGTGATTTTGTATCGGATCCAGTTGAGACAGAGTATGGGATTCCCCAAGGAAGCATTTTAGGACCCATCCTTTTCTCACTATATATGTTGCCACTTGGTCACATCATTAGACGCCATAATATCAACTACCACTGCTACGCAGATGATACCCAGCTGCACATATCTGTCTCACCAGACGACCCCAATGCCTTAAGTGATCTCAATTCCTGCCTCAATGAGATCCATCTTTGGATGGGTAAAAACTTTTTAAAACTCAACGAGGGAAAAACTGAGATTCTCCTCACTGGCCCCAAATCAGAGAGAGACTAATTACAGGCGATGCTTGGCTCTCTGGCCAGACTGGTCAAAACAGAGGTCACAGACCTGGGTGTGATCTTGGACTCCGACCTAAATTTTAATTCCCATTTTAACAAGGTCACAAGAACAGCCTTTCTCCATTTAAGAAGCATGGCTAAGGTAAGACCTTTTTTAAATCAGAGAGATGCAGAAGTCCTTATCCATGCTTTTATAACAAGCCGGGCTAGATTACTGCAACTCTCTTTTTACAGGGCTACCAAAGAAATCCATTCGAAAATTACAAGTAATTTATAAAATACGGCAGCTAGAATTTTAACCAACACTAGAAGAAGAGATCACATTAGTCCAGTCTTATCAACACTACACTGGCTACCTGTATCTTTTAGAATTGATTTTAAAGCACTTTTATTTGTTTACAAAGCACGAAATAACCTTTATACATCAAGGAGTCTATACAATTTTATGTTCCAACCAGAACACTCAGGTCCTCCTCCGCTCTCCTACTAGAGGTTCCCGATGCTTCTCATAAAAACACTGGTGAGGCTGCTTTCTGGGTCTATGGCCCTAAGTTGTGGAATACATTACCACTAGAGCTTAAAAAGGCAAGCTCTCTCAGTATTTTTAAGAGTAAACAAAAAATCTTTTTAATATGGCATTTATTTAAATTCATCATGTGTTCACGTTTTGTTTTTATTATTTGTATTACTTTTATTTTGTATTGCTATTTCTATTTTTGATTGTGTATAAATCTGCCCTACGTTTACTTGATTTTTTGTTTAACTACATTGTCTAGTTATGTTTCTGTTTGCCAATTCTTTTTCTGGCATTCTACTGTTTATTGTCTTGATGTGAAGCACTTTGGGTTGCAATTTTGTATGAAAGGTGCTATACAAATAAAGTTATTATTATTATTATACACTGGTGTCACACTCACTCACTCAGACATTTAATAAGTATATAGATAGATAGCCGATATAGATAGATATCTAAGTTCACAACACCAACATGCCTCGGAATTGGCATCGGACTAAAATCGATTTGACAGAGTGGAACAAATATGCAGATTCACAAATGTCACCTATTTTCTTGTGTCTCAATCAGTTCCTTTCACTCCATATACACACACAAAGAGTTCAATGTGTGCACCTACTCTCACCTGTGGTTCAGGTGATATAGATGAGCAGTCAGACTCCAGGGAGGAGGCAGGTGATGGAGGCTCTGCCTTAATCTGGAACACTGGACAGACACACACATGCACACACATTATGAACTGCTAAACAAAGCTTATACAAGGTGATAAAATGAAGTTATAGAAAGAGTCACTTACACATCTCTACAGGTAAGGGCTGAGTTATAGTCATCTCCTCTTTTATTATTGGACTGTCACCTAAAGAGAAAACAGATAAGAGGCAGACATAAAGTGGTAGAAAAGTTATTCCAGTGCAACTTGGCAGATTCTGAAAAACATGTCCTCTTACTGATAAGTTCACAGCTCAACATAAACACCAGCATAGTCACTTCTGCAATCACAGAACTGACTAAATAATTATGTATACAATATTACAATTATTACATGATTGAAAGACTTCAATCATCCAATCCACCAAACAATAGGCACATTTTTCATGGGTGCAACCCACATTCAGCTGTGCTGCTCATTCCACAAATGCATGTTTCTTACAAATGGGGCACCATTTAAAAAGGTAAATAAACAGGTTTTCCAACCAAAAGTTATGGACAGAGAAATAATCTACCAAAAAAAATCTGAACTTTTTGTTTTACGTTTTACTTCTTGTTGTTACAATAATCTAATCCACAGCTTCAGTTGTGTCCTACAGCATTGGATGTGTCAGTAGATATTATGGATAGTTTACTGTCTGGGAAAATAAGCTGACTTAAGGTTTTCCTGACGTTGCTAATGTTCCATGGCTGTCATGGCTGGCTTACTGATGGTACCTGTCAGCAGGTTGTTGTCGAGGTGTCTCCATGGCGATGTGGGGTTGTCAGGGTCTAGTGTCAGCACAAGGTCATTCTCAAACTGAGAAGGGAGGGAGAGGCAGCGATAATTAGACATGTGGGGGGAAAAGAGAACGGAAAGAGATTAAGGCAGAGAGAGTGAAAAAGGCGAGGTATAGAATCGAAAGAGATAGGATATATTATAACAAAACAGAGTTGAAAGAAGAATGAAAAAAAGAGTGATAGACAGAAAGGGAGAGTAGTAATAAAGAGAAAAGAGAAAGATTGTGAAGAGAATTAGGTCAAGCAACTCAACTGGATTAGTGAGTAGATCAACCTCAGCATGCATTGTGTGTTTGTGTGTCAGAGAGAGAGAGAGAGAGAAAGAGAGAGAGAAAGAGAGAGTGCAAACACACACAACAATTTTCCCACCAAACGACAGCCTATCACAAGGTTTGTGTATTTGATCTCGTATAACCTCCATTTTACTGGTTCACCAATATCAGACTTTTACTCACTTTACAGGATTAAAGGTCAAGATCATGGTTAAGGTCTAGCTTTGATTCTTACGATGAAGCATAAATAGGGCAAAAAAAACTAGATGAAATATGGAGATACAAGGTTTCTGCCTGACAGTGATGATATACTACTAAATTATATACTCCCCATTCCTATAATAACAATCCTTTTGAGCAGGACATGAGGTGGTACTTTTGTTCTGCATTTACGATCCATTATTGACTTAACCACTCGCCAGCCAGTCTCCTTTTTCACCTTCGCTGCGTTCAACAGAGAGCCTGGCCAATGCCTTGACATTCTAGGCATACACAGCAGAAGCAATCTTTACATTTTCCCAACCACTCAAGGGTACAGAGGGGTGGCACTCAAATGTGGACTGTTTTTATATTAAAATATTCAACTTTGTCCACAATTGTGTTTTCAGCAGATTATGTGGGTTAGCTCGATAGTTTTGTCCTGGTGTGGTGTAGTGCGTTTCAGTCGGGACTGGTAGACTTGAATGCGAAGTAGAAGAGTATAGTACTGTACACCTCACTAGTCACAGATAAGCTTTACTGGCCTTTGGCTTGTAGTCGTTTACCCCAGACCACCTTCTAAACCTTGCAAACTGTGTGAACTCTGGCATAAAAAACATATGCTAGATTAGAGTATTTTGGAGACTGGGGTGAGCTCAGGTTACACAGTCACTCACTGGGAGAGGAGAGGAGAAAACAGGAGAGCGTGTATGTCTCTGTACAGATGTATTGTATTTCAGCCCTCGGCTGAAGTCTTCGTCCTCGCCCTCCTCCATACTCTCACACTGGTACAGGCAGGCATCTGAGGACACGGACAAAATATAGAGAAGATGTTTAATACAGTATATGGATTATGGACAATGAAAACAAGGCCCAGAGAAAGCACTAATGGTGATAGAGAGAGAGGAAGAACAGGATGAGACAGCGAAAGACGTGGTTAAATGTGGCATGATCAACAACAGTATCCCATAAACTCATTCAGTATCACTATTTACACTCACGGAGCATAAAGGTAATACAAAAGCTCTGCTTACTAATAAAGATTAGCTACCGTTATGCACTTGGGCAAAACTTTGTTTTCTAGGATACCAGCCCTAAGACCACTACACCACAATGGACCCTAACAACAACAATTAATTCTCCTATCGTGCATTGTTTGGCTTTGTGATGAAGGGCTGAGGACACATGACCGTGGCCTTTGAGCTAAGAGAAGAGGAGCTTCATGAAAACAACCAGGTCAAACATATTCAACTATTGGCTTCCTGTTAATAGCAGGTGTGAATCATGCGGTGTCCTTTGGTTCATATGGTGTTATAAATAGCTACGCTCACTCTGGTTATCTGCTTGTTCCACATCTGACTTATTGCAAGCCACTGAAGAGCAACATCTCAAGGTCTAAAATGTCAAATAAAACTGACTACCAGGAGCTAAAAGAAAGCAATGATTTATGATCTATTTACAAGACTCAACAAGGGTTTATTTGTCAGTCACTTATGGTACAAGGCTACAAGCAGCCAAATGTTGGTGTGGCATGGTCCGTAAGACCAGCTCACAAAGCGTTGAGCTTGTAGATCGGTTATTTTTAAATAGCCTATGTATAAAATAGGGCTAAAGTGGTTAATGTATATTGTTTGCTTTATAATATAATAATTTATATCTGCATAGTAACTAAAGTTTTCAAATAATTGTAGTGGAGTAAAAGTACAATATTTGCCTCCGAGATGTAGTGGAGTAGAAGTAAAAGTATTGAAAATTGGAAATACTCGAGTGAAGTAAGAAAAAATACCTCAAAATTGTACTTAAGGACTTGAGTAAATGTACTTGGTTACTTTACACCACTGTAAGTTCCTATAGATTTTTCCTTTCACTTCTAAAAACAAAAGCCAGGGCAGGGAAAACAGAAACCTGAGTAGTGGCAAAGAAAGAAACTGTTGACGTGACACGGTGGGTTTGTTACCCTGAGGTGTGCAGATTCAATAGAGGAGCTGGGATCGTATATCTATCTACCGTAACCTATACAGATCTAGACTATTGTACAGAATACAGAATGCCTCTGTCGAAAAGTCAGCCTATTAAAAGGGTTAGCCTAGATGAGATGGAACCTGAAAACGTGCCTACTTCTCTCTGCTTGCAAAAGAGATCGAATATAAGTGCATCAGTGGACAGGCTCATGTACGGCATGCCATTTACATTTTTTAGGCATTTGGCAAATTCTCTTTAGACTCTTATGCAAAGAAACCTGGACTGAGTGAGCAAGTGGGCTTCTGTCTTGCTCAAGCACCATTCAACAAGGCTGATGTGGGAATTTAACCTGCATTACAAAATAAATCAAACGGCTCACACTCACACACAGTTGGGCTCCAGTTGAACATATTTTTGAGAGCTGCAGCCTCTGTGGACATTTTTAAGAAGCCTTAAAACGCCACTATTTGAACAAGCATTTGCAGATGTTACATGATTTTATTTCCATGTTTGTGTTGTTATTTGCTTGCGATGAATTGTACAGGCCTTTTCTATTCTAACTGCTTTAATACCTTGTTGTGTTTTTAATCTCTATGTATGCACTTTTGTGAGTTTGTGCAAAGCACTTTGTGAGTTCTCTGTATAAATAAAATGTACTTACTTACTTATTGCACCCACAAGTGCCTGCGTAATGTTTCGAACTACATGCTCTTTATCGGACAGCATATAGCTCGAAATGTCACTTCACTTGTGGGTGCAATATAGACTACGTTAAAACTGAAGCCCAACTGTGTAATTGTGTTTTCTTCTCTTCTCAGCACCTACATAATTTGGGTTTGACTGTGCATGTTCCTCCTCATCAGGAATTGAACCTGCACCCATGGCCTTCTGTTAGACTGTCACTCTTGCACTTATAGCAGGCCATCTAGCCTTGCCATGAACTGTATGAATTACATGGTTTCACCCTTCAAAAGGCCAGAGATGCTGTCACTCTTATTTTAGAGAATTCACTCATTATGTATCCAGAGACTGACTGACCCAATGTTTTCCCTAGTCTGGGGATTGATGCTCCATTTCCAATGTGCTTCTGAGACTAAAACAGCATTATGTAAGCGCCTGTGTGTAAAGCTGTCAAGAATTAGATGTAGCACTATTTTGTTGCAATGCTGATTCACCATTAACATATTTCACTGAAATGAAAACAGTCGCTGGTTCAATCCCCATGACGGCTAATGCGTTCGTTAACCAATGGCTTCAATTGCATTTGCAACCCAGGGGACCCAAACTACTTCTGGTGTAGAATTTTGATCTAATTACACCCACCTTAGTATCTTTTGACAGCATGTCAAAAGATACTAAGTGCAATAAGAAAATAAAATATAAATGAAAGGAGACGACATGGTCGTCATTTCAGTGTTTAGCACTGTGATCACTGTGAAACTGACATTTAAAGAAGCAAATCACCACAGAGCAAGTGCAAACACGCCAAACAGTGTGTGAATGCAGCTCAACATGCATGTCTAGTAGGCGCCATTTAACTTCCTCATTTTGAAGTAAAGGCACACTTTAAAAGCAGTGTGGACTTAAACTAAGAACAGCTAGGCAAGGGTTGTCCGGGCATCGCAGGTGTAAAGTTCCTATACCCACCACCATTTCCATTCCCACAGTGCATCCGACTTGGCCAGCTGCTCCAATGAGCACAATTGGTCATGTTCATGACATGTGTGGGAAGCGGGCAATGGAGGGTCTTCTCTGTCACTGACCTAAAGATTATTACTACATGTTGGTTGGGGGCCGGGGCTCATGTTTAGGGAGCAGAACATGGGGGGGACCTCTCCCAGTAGTCTGCACCTACAGTATGCACGTGTTACGCCCTCCCGGTGAAAAACCTAACTGTCAGGTAAACAGTGGCTGGTGGTGACTCCATGTGTATCAGAGGAGAGACACGTGTGGTTGTCTACACCCTCCCAGACCAAACAGTCAGGGCTGGCAGTGACAAGTACATTACAATACACAAATCTGGGAGAAATGTTTAAGAAAACCTAGGCATTTATTCCATAACTCGCCTCAGAATATTCCACACACATTCCCATTCAGATTCTCAAGCACAATTCAACAGGACATATGGCTGGTGTGGGAATTGAACCTGTGACCTTCTGTAATTAGACTGTCACTCTTGATCATTCTAACCCCTCAAACACCAGTGGTGTTGTCATTCTTATCTCCTCTTTTTCCTACTCTGCGGCTTAATGATGCATTTCCAACGTGCTTCCCAGAATAAATCAGCATACCGTATGTGGTGTTAAGTGTATAATGTTGTAACAGTCAAGAATTAGATGCAGCACTATTGCTTGACCATTAGAAGAGACTTCCCTGAAATTAAAACGGTTAAAAAGGTTAAAATCCCCACACCATCAATGTATTAGTTACACATACTCATAGTGGCTTCAACTGCCAGTCTGCCACCCAGGGGACCCAAACTACTTCTGGTTTCATATTGCCTTCACCTTGTCTAGAATGTAGGCCTAATAATGACCACCTGGTGTGAGCTTTTGCATTTTTAACACAAGCACAAAAACACTTTTTATTTCCAACAGTATGAGATCATAAAAGACACGTCTGTGTACAATAACGTGCAATAAGGACATACAATGTGAGAAAGAAACGAAGAGCACGGCCATTATTTGGCGTGTAACGAGATAAACTGACATATCCGGGTCTACAAACCACACGGAGGAGGGCCAGTGTTGCCAGGTCTGCTTATTATAAGAGACTTTGGGCTTGTTTTTCTGTAAAGTTGCTTGAAAATATAGGTGGTTGCGTTTTTTGGGGGCTTGCTGTGTAATGTTAAACCAGTGGTTCTCAAACATTTTCATGCCCAAATTAATATGTATTTGTCTGCAGACCCCCCATCTGAAAATATTTTATGCCAGACAAAGAGCAGGGACCCCCAAAAGATTTGTGTTGTTAAAATGTTGATGATCTACAAGCTCACAACGTGTCACATCGCGAGCTTGTAGATCGGCTATTTTCAAATAGGTTTAAAGGGCTCATGTAGCATAGTCGCTTCTTTTGGGCTCGTTTTCATAGAGCTGGTTGCTTATTTCTCTCGCAAAACCTGGAAAGGCTGAGGAGGGCACGTATCGGTGCAAAACACACGCAGATCCACGCGTGAATGCGGCTCAACGTGTATCTCTGGACGCCATTTAACTTCCTCGTTTCGAAATAGAGACACGCTTTAAAAGCACTGATGGGGAATTTTCAGGCTACACAGCATATATTCGACACCTCGCCTTTTGAATCTTTCAATGACTGCCCAGTGTGTATGTCTGCGCATCAAAGCCAGGGTTGCCATGTCCGATTTTTATAAGCGACCGTGGGCTTGTTTTTCTGTAAAGCCAGGGAGCATTTTGTGTCGTTAGATTGTTTTAAAATTAGTTTTTCCAAATATTCCACATTTTATTGCAAGATTTTTTTTTAATAGCAGACCTAAGCTCACAACTTTGTAGATCGGTTGTTTTCAAATAGCCTATGCATATAGGTTTAAACTAAAGTGCTCTTGTCATGACTCATGTGGCCTAAGTAGTTGCTTCTTTTGGGCTTGTTTTCATAGACCTGTTTGCTTGTTTCTCTCGCATAACCTGGCAACTCTGATCGCAGCTTTCTATCACAAACGAACCTGCGATCATCACGTTTAGAATAGGCTTATATATTTACAACGTTAAGTTCACATTATTATTATTAACTCACCCCAGTCTTCGCTCGTCAGAAGGTTATCAGCGAAGAAGCGACTATCCAAGTCAGCCAGTAAATCCGTAGTCATACCGTAGCCACAAAGGCGTGTTTTAGAAAGAGCTTGCGATTTAGATAGAAGCGAGGAGATAATAGCTAGCTATCTAAATAGAACATGATCTATGTAAAGCACTTACGGAAAATACGTTGCAAATTGCATTTGCAAATGCACTTTAAATTAAGTAATCTCTCACGGTAATGTGTTTTTTTTATTCAATTTGGTTTCATAACTCACTGTCGGTCCTTTAGCTCAGTCTCGCTTAATGTGACAGACAAGGAAATCTATTTTTCCGGAAAAAGATACGCCCAGTTAGCGCACAGACCAATAGAAACGAAGGAAGGCTTGATTGACAGTTTGGGTGGCCAACCAAGTGCCGCATAGCACAAACGTCAAAGGGATGACAGAATTCTGATCAAGAGAGAAATCATCCAATAAAAAACACGGCACATTATCCCCCTTTTAACAGTTTCTGAAATTAACATTGGATGTTATATGTTACATTACAGATAGACAGAGAAATCTGTGTGGAACATACTTTTTATTATTATTTAATAGGATTAGGGTTTTACATAACATGGTAGGGTAAATGAGGACAGGACATCAAACCAACACCTGACATGACAACTCAATATTACATGTATGTGTTTATCGTTAACTGCAGACCAGACTTTCTAAATAAAGTATTCAATCAATCAATCAACCAACCATCATCAGCCCATCTGAGAAGGCCAGGTGTTTTAGAGCAGACACATGCAACTGGTTGAGATTTTTTTTTGCTGCCTACACTTTAGAATTTAGCTGCCAAGTGCCAACTGTACCAAGACATATACTGTAGGCCTACTTCCCACAGATTACAAACACCCACAAATACTTTGAAAGCATGAATAAAAAAAGTACATCAATGTGCATACACATGAGCTGTTGTGACAGGAAAAGGACATCCAATGAATGGATGGATGGAAATAAAATGTATTATTATTATTATCCAATGGATTACAACTGCATAAAGAAGACGTGTGTTTCTGCACCATTCTGATTTCTGAATTGAATTGAATTGAAAAACACCATGCACTTGGGTTTGGTTCTTCTGTGATCTCTGTGCATACTGTGCCATTAGGACGCCTCCTAGTGACAGTTTATTAAACCATTGTTATTGTGGCAATTGAACAAGGGACTTTTCCATTATACGTTGTTCTGTCAAACAAACTTCTCTCTCTAGTAAGTAATAGTGGCTATTAAATTAGATAAAATCTAAATCAACTGTATTTTCACATCATGTCCAGTCTTTGGGAATTTTAATTTTAACATATCTGTCTGCATCGCTGCATGGCTAGAATTAAAATGATGTCATGGTTATTATTGTCTAGATTTAAAAATCGACATTCTTTTCACATAATGGAATGTCCAAATGTAAAAGCATGCATTGCCCCAAATTGAATAAGACAAGACACATTGTTGTATGAAAATGTACACTGTAACAGACGTGCACACAGTTCCTGGTTCTTTGCGTATCTGAGTTAGTGGAGGTGTTGGTGTGGTCAGTCTCAGTTCTAGTTTGTCACTTCTTCTCAGTCAGTGAAAGGATGAAGATGAACATCTGTGGCTGCCTGTTCTCTGCCATTG
Source organism: Gymnoscopelus braueri (assembly GCF_963280865.1). Taxonomy (NCBI): domain Eukaryota; kingdom Metazoa; phylum Chordata; class Actinopteri; order Myctophiformes; family Myctophidae; genus Gymnoscopelus; species Gymnoscopelus braueri. The sequence goes on along the minus strand of NC_137613.1, from coordinate 38,607,723 downwards.
TGTTGAGTTATGTAAGCATTGATGCTTGTGCAGGTAAGAACGTTTCATAATTTTTATTACAATTCAGAATACTTTAGCTTCCATTTTAATGTTTGAGCTTACTGCATTTGAGGTCAAAATAACTTGTAAGTATGCATTTACTTATATTGCATCTTTTAACTGTGAAACTACAACACAAGATTAATCTTAAAATGCTTTTTAGAAATTAGGACTGACTATTCTTCATCGTGTGAGGTTAATCCAAAGTCTGGAGGTCACAACAGCAAGACACAAACAACACAATCACAATTCATCCTTGCCACAGATCAGATACATTCAGTTTGTGTTTGTTTTACAGAAATTGCTCATTTGATAGCTGAAGAGAAGAACACAGCCACCCTCAAGTGTGCTCATCATGTAAAGGAAAAGGTCAAATGGAGCAGAAAGAGTCAAGGAACAAACATTGATATCCTTACTGCTACTAATTATTTTGATATCAGACATAATGACCCCAAAAAATGATACACTTCAATAGCAGATGGTTATAAGTCACTGTTTGTACTAAGTATTGAGATCTCAGACTCTGGGTTGTACTACTGTGATGGTGAGCCAGCTGTGGAACTGACTGTGATACCACAAGGTAAAATGATAAAGTTACACATTTGCTTCAAAATCTGTCCAGTCTTATCACTTCTCTCTCTCTCTCTCTCTCTCTCTCTCTCATATGCCCTAAAGATACACCTTCAGGAGGCTGCAATTCGAAAATGGCCCCTGTCTAAGTCTTAACCTACCCCCCACCAACCCCCCCCCCTTTTTTCTTTTCTTCTCTTGTACATATTTTTCACTCTTCACACCAGTAATCTGTAAGCTGATTGTATGACGTTCTGTATAGTAGTGTGTATATCTGTCCGTCTCTTATATGTCATCATGATTTGTGTGCATGGGGATCTCATCTTAAACAAGCTCAGTGCTAATGATTCTTCCAGTTTAGTAGACCTTGTATTGTGAATTTGTACTTCCATGTACTGTTGTTCTCATGTCTTACTAAATAAAGTAGGCTACATCAATCAATCAATATAGGCATATACACATATAGTAAACAACTGTAATGCAATGTGAGTGTATACGTTTCCTCATTCAATATGTGATATACTGTACAGGTACAAAGCAACAGACGGCTGTTGAAATGACCATGGTCACTCTGAGCTGCCCTCAGTCTGTCACAGGTTCAGAAGCTGCAACATGGAGCAGAGGGATCAATGGAACAAAAAACATCTACGTCAAAGAGAACCATGTTACAAATCAAAACAGCCATTATCAGTTGTCAGAAGACAACTCATTGACTATCAGTGAAGTGAAGGCTACAGATTCTGGTTTGTACTACTGCAACAGTAAACCAGCTGTGTATCTGACACTAATCAAAGGTGAGTAATATCTGAGACTAATTAAGGTCCTTACACACCGGGGCGATTTTTTTCATGCGAATAATACTTTAAAAAAAAAAAACCTTATAAAGTCAATGCAAGCTTCCACACCAGTTTCGCGGAGCGAAAAAAGCGTCTTTTAATTATTCGGAACGAGTCCGAATTTTGCGTATATTCGCATATTCGCCGGTGTCTAACCGCCTTAAGGCGGTTACACTTACACTATTATGTGTACACTGTGTTGATGAAATATATACTCAATTGTACAACAAAAAGTTGACCTCATTAAGTCAAACGCTTGAACTTATGTTCAAAAACAGACCCTTGTCGTACTCGTATCGAGCTGTCCTTTAGTAAGACACTTGAACTGATGACAAACTTCAGGCCCCTGCAGCCATTATGAGCAAACAGTTTGCACCGTTGAGGTTGAACTGCCGCGGCTGAAAAAATAACAAGCCACATAAAACTAATGACTTGCTTGCTATATATAAATTATTTATTGGATACTCTTTTCCTTTGTATTAAACAACTGCTCAGTATGTATTCACACTAGTTTCATAAGTACATACTACATAATGTTAACTGGATTAGAATTAATTCTAGATTCAAATATCTTGCTGTGAATTAGGAATTCACCAAAATGTGATATTTAAGAACTACTGTAATGTGTGAGAATGTGTTCTATACAGTGCTTTCTCTATCCTCATCACAGATACTGATGAAACACAGTTACTAACAACTGACAAGCCAATGACAACACCTACTGCCAAGACGACGACGACAACAACAGCAACAACAACAACAGCAGCAACAACAACAACCCATGAAAACACAAGGAAACACAAAGACAAGAATCAAATGTGTAAGGAAATACTAATCTGAATGTTGACAGATGTTGTTGACTCTAAATTGTTATTAGAAAGTTCTAATTCTAAGTTCTAGTTCTAAAAAAAACGTTTTTTTCCAAAGAAGAAACCTATTACTCCAATTTGATTAAATAAAGATTGTATTAGTTTTATTGTTCTTTATCACCGTTATTGTTATTAGCTCTTTTCTTCATTCAGATAATAGTCATGCACCTCAGTAGGCAGTCACATCTATACAGTATTATATCGTTGCTGCCGGGTGGAAACATATGTCCAAAACAGTTATTTTTCAGGATTCAAATAAAAAAATAGCTGAAAACTTCCACAAGCTGAAAACTTCACAGCGTGTATAAGCTATTCTTGTGTAACACTGTAGTATGACAAAGTAGAGCATTCATTTACAAAAAATAAAATACAAATATGGAGATATTTTAAGAGGTTTCTGCCCCACAGCAACAATATAGAAACCAATCATGCCACTAATAATGCTACATTATAGCAATATATTTGTAATATCATTGTATCATTGTAATATCATTGTAGCAGGGACCACCACAAAAACAACAGAAATTGATCAAGGAGACCATTGTGAGTATCACAATGAAAGTACTTCCCACTCCCGAAGTTACACCCCTTGATTAAAACTTAAAACTGAATCATCTTTCCCATAGAGTTAAAAATTGATCTTTCCTCATACTCTAGCTCTTCATTGGAAACTTCCTGTGGGTGTGGCATCTGGAACAGTAGTCTTCATCATCATCATCATCATCATTGTAACATGGAACTGCCGCTCCAAAAGACAACGTGAGTAAAAGATTTGCCTGAATGTGGCATTAATCATCTGATAATTTGAGGGAGAGAATTCACGGATATATTCACTAAGGAAAAAAGCTGCTTTGATGAGACAGGGCAGTATAGAACACTGTTTCCCAAACAGTGGGTCGGGACCCATTTGTGGGTCGCGGACACATTATTATGGGTCTCAGGTAAATATCCCTTAACATTTAGTTTTTATTATTATTATTGTCTCCGCCAGGCCAAAAGGCATGGCCAAGACTGTTTTGCACCCTGTCTGTCTGTCCGTCCGTCCTTGTTTCCGTCTCCCTGGGCACTCCCTGGATGCCAGAGCAGAACCTCTGCCCAAATTCTTTCACATGGGCCTGTTAAAGCGTTTTTTTGACAGTACTCCTACAGATTTTGTCACGCAAATCGGTACACAGTATCTCTATCATCCTATAATTTGCGTAACCTCTGTCTGTCTTCGTCTGTGGTGTCTTCGTCTGTGCCCGATCAAACTGCGCATGCGTCGCATCCACTGTTGGCTCTGTGTGTGCGTGTGCTCTGTGCCCGATCAAACTGCGCATGCGTCGCATCCAATCCAGCTGCGACACACACGCTGGCTCTGTGTGTGCATACACTCTGTTGCACACACAGAACACTCGCCTCCGCGGCCGTGTAACGACTCGCGCTAAACGTTGCGTGTGTGTGTGTGTTTGCGACGGGACCCGGGGGTGTGTGGGGGGTTGCCCGTGGGGGAGGGGGGGTTGCCCGTGGGGAGGGGTGACCGCGGGGGGACCCGCGGGGGGACCGCGCTACAGGACGTGCAATAACCTTCACCGGGTATGGTCTAGTAGTCATTAAACGAAACAGGTTTTTCCGATTTTTTCGATTCCATCCTGATTGGCTAAGATCGGCTTCCAGAGTTTGCAAGAGTGCTCCGTTTTGAACAAAACAAAAAAAATTGCACACACATTCCTACTAGGCCGAGGAAGAAATGCCACTTGAACATTTTCAAATCAGCCTCATGGTGGCGCTATAACAGGCCAATTTGTGTTTTTACCTATAACTGCACCATCTGTGTAAACCTTTGTATGGCACTCCCTTGTATGCTGGGCAAAGGAAAAACCTTTGCCCAGCATTTTTCACATCTGCCTTTTATAGTGCCACTAGAAGGCCGACTTATGTAAAACACATTTCTTTATATTACTCCTTCAGATTGTATCCAAATTTCACGCAGATTGGTACGCATGATCTCTATTGTGATCAAGAGTTCATTGATTTAGTTTTAGTTAGAGTTCAGTGTTCTTGTATTGTTAGTCTAGGGTTGTGACTATAGTGTATGTTTGTGAGTGTTCTACATTTTGTACTGTTAAGTTTGTTTTTTTGTAAAGACTTTGTTAATTACCCTTCTTGCCTCCTGCGTTTGGTTTTGGGAATTGAGTTCCTGCTTTTGGGTCCTGCCTTTTTGTTCAAGTCTGTTCCTGACACATTAACTTATACAAGTACAAGCACCAAAATGTTGTTGCGTCTTCTTCAGCAAATTGTGCTAACATTCTAACGTAATATAATATATTATAGCAAAAAATATATAATTAAAGAAATAGTTACATAATAAAAATATAATGAAAAATTACAATAATGGCAAATACTGGATGTAATGTAAGGACGGTTTAGCTTAGGGCCTTGTCTTAGACAGGTACAATAGCTTATAATTTAGCAGCATTTTTTTAAATGTGCAAAGGAGTCTATTATACATAGAATAAGAGTCAATGTCAGTTCCAGTTTTTTTCTTATTATATTAAATACTACTCAGTTGTACTATTTAATGTAATGATTACATTAGATGGTTTACACCCGATTATAATCACATACTTACAACATATTTCTTAATTTACAGATCCATGTTGTGTCAAGTAAGTACAGTATTGATCTCTGTCTATTCATCAACATGACAACAGTAGATTCCATCTTGTTTTCTGCTTCATTTATGACAAATATTTAACTTTTAATTACAGACCAGATCAGTCTCAGGGGACCAATCAAAGTGGAGGTCCTGATGATGTGTACTACCCACTGCAACACGGTCAGTCTTTGAACCAATCATGTTGACTAAGGACACTTCTGACAAGGATAACTGGTTCTAATTTAAGTCGAAACCAGAAAAAGTGCTCCTCGGAGCACAAGTCTCCGCCAGGTCAGGTAGGTTATTATGGCCTCCTGGTGGCGCTATAATAGGCCAACGTGAAAAGGGCATAGACTGTATAAAAGAGATGGACAAAGCCAGACCGCTGGTTTCTACAGACCGAAAATGAAGCCGATTGTTCAGGAATTTGAAATCCGCCATCGCTAGTATAAGCCCAAAAGCACGTCGGGAACAGGAACCGGAAAACAATCCCCTAAGAATGCTATTGGTTGGGTAGCTTGTCAATCAAGAGCGGGGGAGGGGAATGAATGCTATTGGTTGTGTAGCTTGTCAATCAAATCATCCCGCCCCTCTTAGAGAATAGCCTACTTTATAGTCAATTTTAGAATAAATGGGACCATAATTTAGCAAAACACATATCATGATGATTAAAAGGACACTTTAAACTAGCGACTGGAAGCATATAGAATTTATGACAATTTTTATTAAGGTAAGAAAATCTAGTCTAAAGTTTGTCAAAAACCCATCCGCTTACGTTAAAATAAATTCTTTCTGACACCTGCAGGGGTAAAACAGTGAAACTACAGTCCATTCATATGAACTGTCTCTTCCGTATTGGAGTCAATGTAAAAATCTCAAGCTGGCCCCTTGGAAAAGGGTGCCATTTCTTCTTAGGCCTTGCACAGCAATCGGACACTGCATTCAGGATTTGAGGCATTTTGTTCCAAAGATTTGGTTTTTTAAATTAGACCTGCTGGTGGCGCTATAACAGGCCAATGTGAAAAGGGGGGCATTTCTTCCTCGGCCTAGTGGGAATGTGCGTACAAAAGTTCACGGAAATTGCACACTGCGTTCATGATTTGAGGAATTTTGTTCAAAACTGACCTATCCTGCAAACTTTGGAAGGCAATGTTAGGCAAGTAGGATGGAATATGAAATATCGGACACATCCATCTTGATCACATGACTATAGAGATACTGTGTACCGATTTGCGTGTTTTTTGGACAGAATCTGAAGGAGTAAGAGCAAAACACTTGTTTTACAAAAGTCAGCCTCCTGGTGGTGCTCTAAATGGCAGATCTGAAAAATGCAGGGCAAAGGTTTTTCCCTGGGCTTTAGGGAGTGTGCTTGCAAAGTTTAACAAAGATCGGTGCAGTTATAGGTAAAAACGTGAATCGGCCTGTTATAGCGCCACCATGAGGCTGATGTGAATGTTTTCAAGTGACATTTCTTTCTGGGCCAAGTGGGAATCTACGTGGAAAATTTCACGGAAATCACATGCTGCGTTCATGATTTGAGGCATTTTGTTCAAAACAAACCAATCCTGCAAACTTTGGAAGCCAATCTTAGCCAATCAGGATGCAATATGGGAAATTGGACAGATCCGTGTTAATCACATGACTGTAGAGATACTGTGTACCGATTTGTGTGTTGTTCGGACAAAATCTGTAGGAGTAATATCCAAAAATGTGTTGTGCAAAAGTCGGCCTCATGGTGGCGCTATGACAGGCTGATCTGAAAAATGTGGGGCAGAGGTTCTGCTTTGGCATCCAAGGAGTGTGTGTGCGCAGTTTCATAGCGACTGGGCCAACGGTGGCGGAGATTAGCTGTTCGCAGACAGAAGGACGGACGGACGGACACACGGACACACGGACACACGGACGGACGGACGGACGGACAGGGGGAAAAACATACTCTCTCGCCATTCCTTTCGGCCTGGCGGAGACAATGAATGCATAACTTAAAAATTAAAATGTCATTGTTTGTTTGAGAAATAGCAGGCACGCACGCACACGCACACACACACACACACACACACACACACACACACACACACACACACACACACACACACACACACACACACACACACACACACACAGGGTTAAAACTATCTTGTGTCCCGACGAGTCAGCCTGACTGACATCATAACATAAATAAGCAAAAATACACACCACGTTAATGTTTATCCTTAGGCAACACAAGTGTATATGGAGTAATCCAGCACTCTGATGTCTATGCAAATGGTACAGTATATACCTTTTAACGATCCAATCCAATTATTATTATTTTTTAATAAAATATTCATATTAGGAGTGTTATTTTTTCTGATTCACATGTGTCACTTGATTTATTAGAAATGTTTTAGTGCCTCCCTGCTGAGCATGGTAACTTGTTGTGGCCAGTTTTGATTACTTGTGTGATAGTGTCACACAAGTCTTGTTCACAGTAAAATAAAAATAAAATAGATCTGTATGTTTTCATTTGGTTTAAAGATGTATAGCTCTATATCCAGAACACATCAAAGTATTTAATATTTATGGTACAACCTCTTTTATTTATTTTCATCTACAGATCCACGTTTTATCAGGTAAGTATAGTAAGTAGGCCTACCCTGTCTATTCATTAAGATGACAGTTGCAATTTCTATCTTGTTTTCTACTTTATTTCTGCTAAATATTCATTATTATATTTTAATTACAGACCCATTCAGTCTCAGGGAACCAATCAGGGCTCAGAAGCAGACAAGAGGACCAGTCAAAGTGGGGCTCCTTATGATGCATACTACCCACTGCAGCATGGTCAGTCTTTGAACCAATCATGTTGGTTAAGGACACTTCTGACAAGGCCAACTGGTTCTAATTTATGTCTAAAACATTTATGTACCTTAAAATGTAAATGAAATCTTAATTCATTCTGTTTGGAAATACATTAAAGTCTAGTTCATTTTGTGTTTTTCCTAATTAGCAGAATAATTAAATGAAGCATTAGCCCCACACTAATGCTTCTTGTTTACTTTTAGGCAACACAAGTGTCTATGGCGTGCTCGAGCACTCTGATGATTATGAAAATGGTATGCTACAATACACTTTTTAAAGGTCTAATCCAACTATTTTAATCTCAGTTCATTGTTTTATTGTGGAATATTAATGTTGGGTCATTTTGTCAGGTTCAGATTTATCACTTGATTTGTTAAAAAAATGTTTAGCTCCCCTTATTGAGCGAGTAATTTGAGGGGCCGTGGCACTCTGTTTAGTTTACTGTATGTCAGTGTCACCACCTCGTTGACAGGCTTTCTCATGATGGAGAAACTTCATAAAAAAACGTATTTATTAATGTATTCATTTTTACAGATCCAATATATGTTAGGTAAGTACAGTGATGCTCTATGCCCATTCATCAACATGATAGCAGCAGATTTCATCTTGTTTTCTTCATTTCTGCTAAATAAATAAACATAGTATATATATATTACACACAGACCCATTCAGTCTCAGGGAACCAATGAGGCGCCGGGTGCAAACCAGAGCACCAATCAAAGTGGAAATGATGTGTAGTGTGTACTACCCACTGCAACACGGTCAGTCTTTGAACCAATCATGTTGGTTAAGCACACTTCTAACTAATTCTTCAGACAAGGACAACTGGTTCTAATTTCTAATCTAATTTTAATCTAAATTAATGCTTATAATCTTCATGTGGCCAGTCTATGACGGCAGTCGTCCATGATGTATATTACTCCATATATGGGCAAGGATTCAGCCCATTCACTTTCTCCTATACAAAATGGCTCGGCTTTGAGTGGATAGCTAGTTTTGGTAGACAGTCAAAAACAGTTATAAGTTAAATACAGATGACATGTATCATACAGGATATGTCATCCGTACTCAAATTTGGGGAACCCGAGCCCCTTTAATTTCCATCTACAGTATAACATTAAAGTTAAGTATTTCAAAAAGCAAATAACATGTGAAAACAATGGGCCTCATTCACAAATGAAGCATAGCGTTAGTTCATGCAGGACACGGAAGTCGTGCACGCCAAAGCTGTAACCAGCGGTCAGTCAGCTGATGTGAACATCATCTTTCTATTCCCCATTCACATGGTCATTACGTCACACACTCATTATCCAATCACAGCTCACGCATGAGCAAAGAGGATCCTTTAAATACGGCTTCATATTCTCTAGGTCTTTCTTGGTTGCTGAACCAATGCATTTTGCTAGCTCCTCCTCCACCCCAGCCTCCACCTTTTGATTAGAGTCTGGCATAGGCTCAAATACTTGTGATTATCATGTATATCTGCTAATTCTAACTAATATGTCAATGTACTGCTTATTGTTGACATTGTATCCCTATGGGGGATTTGCTTAAGCATTCTCTGAATATACAGTATGCTTAGCAGGCTGCTTCGACAAAATTCAGTGAATATTTTCCCAAGAGCGGAGCTTTAACGCCAAGCTTAACTATATTCCATTTGTGGCAATAAATGGTTCTTTATCTACTAAGACGAGAGTGTTTCTGATTGAAAGCTGTTCGTAAAGTATTTCCTACTCTATTTGAGTGTAAAGTTTGGCGTATATTTTGTAAGTTAAGTTTGACATGAGAACCAAAGCGTTTTTGTTTGTTTTTTCAGCTGAAAACGCAATGCGCTTGCCTAAAAACGCTTCCAAATGCACCATTTGAAAATTATTCAACTCTTGGCAAGCAGAGAAAAAACACCACACGTGACTGCACAGCACAGACATTCAGGGCCTTGTCACGCTGCTGGTGTTTTCAAACATGCAGCGCTCCAATCGTAAACAATTAACAAAATATTAACAGATAAGTGATATAATCTTTCAGTTGGTGATACAAGCATGACATGAGCAGCAGTCTCTGTGGGTCAGTTTACAAGAAAACGAAAACAGCCACTTGAAATTTAAAGAAGGCAGGCATTTTTCAAGATGGCAGCCATCTTAGCCATCCTAAAGGCATAGTTCACCCCCAAATGACTTTTTTTCTATCGATTAGTCACCCCAATGAGACTTGAATTCATGGATATGAGAGTCTCCTTTGTGTCTCCTACCGAGACCGCTGCCTATCAAATTATTGTCTTAGGAATGCGACAAAAACATAAAAATATCCATGAATTCAAGTCTCCATGGGGTGACTAATTGATAGAAAATAAGTAATTTCATTGTGCGAGCCTACATTGTGCGAGAGTGTGTGTGCGTTTGTGCATGTGTGGGGGGGCTCAGCTTGTGTCACATGAAAGGGGGGGGTTATGCATTAGAGCATACCCCCAAAATGAATATCAACACACCATCAGACAGAATTCCTTAATTCAATCAAATCAACTTGAACTGAGTCACAATCTGGCCTACAGATTGTTTTGTACTTAACTGTACAAAACATATAACACTCACAAACACACACTACAATCACAACCCTAGACTAACGATACAAGAACACTGAATTCGAACTAAAACTAAATCGGAACGACACAATCTTTGACAAACAAAACCAAGACAATGAAACAACAGAAACATTTGCCATAGGCAGTGTTTTATTGTCTCTGAAGCTCATTAGCCAACAGGTCACAGCTGAATCTCGCAGGTGTTCTATACAACTACGTATAATGACAGTATGATAAGGTTGGCAAGGAATATCACTTCAAACACTAGCCATGCTTTGTATGGAGAATATAGGTTGCTGCCTTCAGGAAGGAGATGCAGTGCTGTGTTCCTACATACAATAAGGTCAAACTGAAGAGGTCCTTTGTCCATCAGACGACACTGAGGCTTAATCAGGAGTTATAGGCCAGGGGTAGGCTGAGAGGTGGACACTGCTCTTGTCTTTGTATGTCTTTATGTATGTATTTTGTTTTGTTTTTCTTGTGTCATGTCAAATGTGTGTACTGTTTATTGTTGCATACATGGCTGCTGGGTCGCAAGACAAATTTCAGTGTGAACTGACAATAAAGTATTATCTTATCGTACCGTATGGTGAGTACACTCAGGGCAATCAGGGCAGGGAGTACAGGGCACAGGGGTGGTGGGGAGAGTGGCAGAGGGGAATCAAGGCAAAACTGGAGAGGGAAAGGGCCAATCATTTATTCCTATAGAGGCAAATTCTGAAACGGTTGAATTAATGAGAGGCTAGTTTCTCATGGGAATTTTTCATATAAAGTTTTCAACTTTCCTTGTCAAAACTTACGATATAATAGTAATAGTAATAGTAATAGTAATAGTAATAGTAATAGTAATAGTAATAGTAATAGTAATAGTAATAGTAATAGTAATAGTAATAATAATAATTGAATTGAAATAGCATCAGACTCCAGAATTAATGATATTATGAATGACAAAATTCTGACAACTGAATGACAGGTGAATACACTTCATATTCCACAGTTAAGGAAAAGCAGTGGATAAAATGTCAGACTACATATCATAATGCATGTTTAATGACAGAATATCTTGTTTTAAATGTACACTGTAACTTTGTTTCACCTCCTTAGATAGAGACGTGTAGGACAACCCAACAACACACATGTGGATAAAGTCAAAGGATCCTCACCAATATATACAGGGGGACATTTATACTGTATGTAACCATACAAATGGATCTTCACCTATATACAGGGTAACATTTATATACAGTATGTAACCACACAAATGTAAGAGCCACGTTGCAATGTTATCTGGAACATGTGTGAATAGGTTTTAAAAAAATTATATTACATATTATTAGATTCATTTGCAATTTTTTGTACTTGTTTTTAAATAGATTTTAAACTTTAAATGTTTACTGATTGTATACAGAATTGTTTTATTAACCTATTTTAATAATGAATGATGTTTTGTTAAAGTATGTTCTGTTAGATATTAAAGGTGCTGTAAGTGAGTGTTTGTTGAGTGTTTGTTCAGTAACAGGGTTAACGGTTAGGCCAGAACTGCAAAAAAAAAAACGGTGGAAGAATAAAAAAATATATATATATGTGCATGGCCCCTAACAAGCAGACAAGATGGAACTGGAACTGGAACACACAAGTTTGAAGCTGATAAATGGGGTCTCTATCCTGAATGGATGAAATTGGTGCCCCACCTGAAAATGTATTTTCTGTTTACTAGCTGGAGAGACGTGGAGACCACTGTTACTGAACAAACACTCTAGCAATGATTAGTATCAGGTAGAGCTTTAACTTTTAAATACAACACTTTTTGTTTTAATCATGATATCACTTACAGTAACCACTTAAACCCTATTTTGTAGACAAGGGTCCGTCAGGGATCTATACTTGGTGCCCTCCTTATTCCCTCTATAACCAAATCTATTCGCAGAAAATAGCACAAGCCTAAAATGCATTGTGTTGCAATCTGTTGTGAGCTTGTAGGCCTGCTGTTTCCACCGAATGTTCACATCTTTTCGCAAACTGTTTGCCTATTATCCCTTATATTATTGCCCAGAATAGGGATGCTAGGGTTCATGTTATTAAACTAACTTACTTACTTTCATTCATCCCCTAATTCTAGTGTTTATTTGATATACATTTTCAATTAAGTGTTTATGTTTGCTTGTTTTTCAAAGTAAGTGAAGTAAATAAATAAATGAATACATCTTTGGTTGTTTCTTTGCAATATATTGTATATTGAAAAAATATACAGAAGTATCTGAACATTTTGAAATGGAAAATACAGTAGATCATATGTAGACAAAGAGCAATAATGTAATCTATCCCAAGGACTTGTTATTCTCTCATATTCTCTTTTTTCATGTGCACAATTCTAAAGATGTTGTTACTCCTAAAAGACAACATACAGTAAGCATTGACTCATTTTAACCTAAAATGTAATATATTGATATTGAAGAGATTTGATACAACATGAAACCTTAAATAGCTTAATGCAGACACGTCCAAATTGTGACAAGATTTTATATGGCCCGCGGCTTCCTTCCTAAAATGTATAATGTATGGCTTGCCGTGAAATTCATACATTGCAAGTTTCTGTTTTTAAATTAACATGGGAAAAGAAAGGCTTTTTGTCACCGCCAGGCCAAAGGCGTGGCTGAGACTATGGTTTGCACCCCGTCCGTCCGTCCGTCCGTCCATCCGTGTGTCTGTTTATCCGTGTGTGTGTGTGTCTGTCAATCCGTCCGTGAACAGCTAATCTCCGGCACAGTTGGACCAATCGACGTGAAACTGAGTCTGTTCACACACACTCCCTGGAGGCCAGATTAGAACCTCTGCCCCACATTTTTCATATCGGCCTGTTATAGCGCCATCAGGAGGCAGTTTTTTGCATTTCTTTTTTATATTACTCCTACAGATTGTGTCCAAACATCACGCAAATCGGTACGCTCTATAGTCATGTGATCAAGACGGATCTGCTCGATATTTCATATTCCATCCTGATTGGCTAAGATTGGCTCAGAGGAGCACGTTTTCCAGTTACAAAAAGTTACTCTTAATGAATTAAAAACAAATTCAAGGATTTTTCGAAAGAATTTCATAAATAAACAAAAAATACCATAAACTAGAAAAAGTGCTCCTCGGAGCACAAGTCTCCCCCAGGTCAGGTAGGTTATTATGGCCTCCTGGTGGCGCTATAATAGGTAGGGTGACCATACGTCCTCTTTTACCCGGACATGTCCTCTTTTGGGGTGCTGTCCGGCCTGTCCGGGGGGGGTTTATAAAATCCCTCAAATGTCCGGTGTTTTGGGATTATTATTTTTTTACAATGAAAGCGCTAACTATGGTACTTCCGTAACCCCCATAGGAGACATTATTTTGAAGAATGAGCTATAACATTGAAGAACAGGCTACTTCTCTATTTTCTTTTGTTTATAATTAACAGGTTTTGAGGTATTTTTTACATTGTTACATTATAGACATGAGAGGTTATTTTGAATAATGGGGTACCTCACTTGTTCCTAAGATAAGACTTGTTGAGAGAGAGATGTTATTTTATTTTGTTAAAAAGCTGAATTATTAAGCTGTGATTCTTTTGTTATCTGAAACAAACAGAGGAGACATGCTTTAAATAAATATTATTTATAGGCTAAAGCAATATTTTTCAGTACCTCAAAGAGGCCCAGAATTAACCGAATTAACCGAATTAAGGTACCAAAAAAAATAACCAAAAGTTACAAATCCAGGGGGAAAACCTAAAAAAAAAATGTGCGCGCGCACGGAACGCATGCACGCGTGCGCAGGTGTCCTCTTTTTGGGAATTCAGAATATGGTCACCCTATAATAGGCCAATGTGAAAAGGGTGCCATTTGTTCCTCAACGTAGTGCAAATGTGCATTCAAAGTTTCACCGCAATCGGACGCTGCGTTCATGATTTGCGGCATTTTGTTCAAAACGGGCCACTCCTGCAAACATTACATGTCAATGTTAGCCAATCAGGATGGAATATGAAAAATCAAACAGATCCGTCTTGATCACATGACTATAGAGATCATGTGTACCGATTTGCTTGAAATTTGGATCAAATCTGAAGGCTTAATATCAAAAAATGTGTTTTACATAAGTCTGCCTCCTGGTGGCGCTATAAAAGGAAAATGTGAAAAATGCAGGGCAAAGGTTTTTCCTTGGCCTCTAGAGAGTGTGCATACAAAGTTTTACACTGATCGGTGCAGTTATAGGTAAAAACACTAATCGGCTTGTTACAGCGCCACCATGAGGCTGATTTGAACATTTTCAAATGGCATTTCTTCCTCGGCCTAAAGGGAATGTGTGTGCAAAATTTCACGGAAATTGCATGCTGTGTTCATGATTTGAGGCATTTTGTTAGAAACTGAGTACTCCTGCAAACTTTGAAAGGCAATTTTTGCCAATCAGGATGGAATATGAAAAATCTGAAATGAGCCGTTTCTTTTAATGACTATAGAGATGCTGTGTACCGATTTGGGGGATCTTTTCTGTAGGAGTACTGTCCAAAAATGTGTTTTGCACAAATCTACCTCCTGGTGGCGCTATAAAAGGCCCATGTGAAAAATTTGGAGCAGAGGTTCTGCTCTGGCAGCCAGGGAGTGTGTTTGCACAGTTTCGCTGCAATCAAGCCAACGGTGCCAGAGATTAGCTGTACACAAAATGACAGAATGACAGAATGACGGACGGACACACACACGGACTGACGGACAGGGGGTAAAACATACTCTCTCGCCATGCCTTTCGGCCTGGCGGAGACAATTAGAAAACAAATGTTTAAGAAGTAGTGAAAATAGCGACGCGTTGTGACTACAAAACTACAATATATATTATTATATTATAATTTTTATTATCATTATATTACTACAAAACTGCTATAGTATCCAGAAGGATGCACTCGTTCTCCCTCATAGTATTTCGCTACTGCTATTACTTCTACTACTCCCATGACAATTTCTGGTGAATACTGAGCATACAACAATGAAACTTTTGTTCTACTGAATTTAAATATATTGGTTTGAAGATGACCTCTTCTCTTGTTCTACTTCAGAAAACACCCACACAACCAAAGTTAGAGTGTAGCAAAGCTCTTCCACCTCACATCAGAAACATTCATTTGACAGGTTCACTTCCTGTGGTTTACTGCTAAAAGGAAACAACGCTACAAGTATCTCAATGATCACTTTGCACTTCTAGTTGTCTATACTGCAGGAGTTCTCAAACATTTTCAGCTTGGGACACAAAAGAGAATGTTTGCACGTTCACTTTCAGTGGTTTCTACTGCATAAAGCCTGTCATATTCATACACTTGTCTATTCTGGTTCTGCACTTGCGGTGTGTGTGTGTGTGTGTGTGTGTGTGTGTGTGTGTGTGTGTGTGTGTGTGTGTGTGTGTGTGTGTGTGTGTGTGTGTGTGTGGTCATTATTCTCACCAGTTTGTCACTTCTTCTCATACTGCGTTGACACCAGCAGCGACAAAGCAACAGGCCACAAATCATTTAAAAAGGAATCCAGCAAAATCTAGCTACAAACTGATGCCCAGCACTCATCAGTCGGACAACTCTTGGATTTAATAAATATGTTTATTGAACATAAATATTTATAAGCATATTTGGTGTCACGGCTCTGTCTCATTTAATTCATTCCCTGTAAGCATGAGTTATAATAAATGATTTGCCAACTGTATTTTCCAGGGAATGGAATGAAATAGACCCCCATAAGGGAAGGGAATTAGAAACAGAGCCAACAGAAGTAGATACATTTGTTGTCACTATGGCCAACTCAAAGAAATAGACGTTTGTTGTTAATCAAACTGTTTTTTTGTGATTTCAATAACATTACAATTTAGAAATGTTAACACTTTACATTATGTTTAGTGATCATTAATAACACTGTACTTCATACAGTACAAAATGCTAGAATGAACAGTAAATGACATTGTCTTAAGCATCCTCTGCAACAAAATGTAAGGTATAACTTTTGACTTTTAAATTGTGCTACGAATGTGAAATTGCTTTCACAGTAAATTTATTAGTCAATTAGCTGACTATGTAATGAGTGAGTAGCGGTGGAGGATTCAGTGTCTTGTCTGAACACACTTAGCTTATTGTGTCAATTGAACCAGTGACCTTTCCATTGTAAGTTGGTTTATCAAAACAACAACTCCCCCCATATGTAATTGTGGCATTCAAAAATGCTAAAATCCAAAAAAACAGTATTTTCTCAACATATCCTGTATCTTTGGGAATTCGTACATTATTGCTGAAAAGATTCTTAATTTCAACAAGGTGAACATTTGCTTTACTTTCCAACACCTGTACAATGTGTTTTTCACATACGGTATTACACTGTAAGGGCTGTTCACACTGAGCACTATAACTATAACTATAAAAATATAGTTTTAAAAATGGTTCTAAGTCAAGTGGATGGCGGAGTTCACACCAACTATAAAACAAAATACAGAGGTGAAACTAAAGATATGGTTATAGTTATCGTTATAGTGCTCAGCTTGAACAACCCTTTACAGACGTGCACACAGTTCCTGGTTCATTGCGTATCTGAGTGGGGGTGTTGATGTGGTCAGTCTCACTTCTCACTAGTTTGTCACTTCTTCTCAGTCAGTGACAGGATGAAGATGAACATCTGTGGCTGCCTGTTCTCTGCCATTGTGTTGAGTTATGTAAGCATTGATGATTGTGCAGGTAAGAATATTTCAAAATGTTTTATTATAATCCAGTATACTTTAGCTTCCATTTTGATGTTTGACTTTGAGCTTACTGCAGGTGAGGTCAAAATAACTAGTAAGTATGTATTTACTTATATTGCTGGGAAATTACAACTCTGAAAAAGTTACATAGACAATAAATGCATCTTAAAATGCTTTTTAGAAATGAGTACTGACTATTCTTCATTGTGGGAGGTTAATCCAAAATCTGGGGGTCACAACAGCAATAAGACACACTAACCACAATCATCCTATAGCCACAGATCAGATACATTCAGTTTGTGTTTGTTTTACAGAAATTGCTCATTTAATAGCTGAAGAGAAGAACACAGCCACCCTCAAGTGTGCTCATCATGTAAAGGAAAATGTCAATGTCAAATGGAGCAGAAAGAGTCAAGGAACAAACATTGATATCCTTACTGTTAATGGTGATGGCGACATCAGACATAATGACCCAAAAAAACGATACATTTCAATAGCAGATGGTTATAAGTCACTGTCTATACGAAGTATTGAGATCTCAGACTCTGGGTGGTACTATTGTGACGGTGAACCAGCTGTGGAACTGACAGTGATACCACAAGGTACATTTTTAAAGTTATAGTCCTGTTGAAAATGTGCTTTAAAATCTGTCTAGTCTCTCTTTCTCTCTCTCTCTCTCTCTCTCTCTCTCTCTCTCTCTCTCTCTCTCTCTCTCTCTCTCTCTCTCATATATACTGTAGGCATATACACATATAGATAACAACTGCAATTCAATATGTGTTATATACTGTACAGGTACAAAGCAACAAACGGCTGTAGAAATGACCATGGTCACTCTGAGCTGCCCTCAGTCTGTCACAGGTTCAGAAGCTGCAACATGGAGCAGAGCGATCTATGGAACAAACAACATCTACGTCAAAGAGAACCATGTTACAAATCAACACAGCCATTACCAGTTGTCAGAAGACAACTCATTGACTATCAGTGAAGTAAAGGCTACAGATTCTGGTTTGTACTACTGCAACAGTAAACCAGCTGTGTATCTGAACGTGATCAAAAGTGAGTAATATCTGAGACTTCCTGTTGAAGCAGAACAATTATAGACACTACACTGGTTTTGAGTATCTTTAAGTCCTATTTAAGGACTACTGTAATCTTTCAGAATGTGTTCTGTACACTTTCTCTTACCTCATTACAGATCGCAGAGCAACAACAACAATGATGACCATAACAAAAAAGAAAAGAAGACACAAATACAGAGGAACAAAGTCACCAAAAATAGTTAAAACAACAACACATGAAAACACAAGTAAACAAACTACTATACGTTTTATTGTTCTTTAACATTTATCATTCTTGTTATTATTTATTTTCTTCATTCAGATAATAGTCATGCACCTCAGTTATATAGAAATCAATCATGCAACTAGAAACAAAATGTCTTTGATATTTTAAGTGTGCCTGCAGCTCGCTAAGTCTGGGCCCAAAATAGTGTCACTACAACAAGTACCACCAATCGACTCCAAATGGCCTGAAACATGCTCCTAACTGTTTTTTGGGTGGTCAATTTTGGCGGGGTAAAAAAAAAAATCTAGAAAAAGAAATATTTAAGAAATTAATAAAAAATAAACCGAACCCTTAAAAAGAAGGAGCATCTAAAAGACACCTGAACTGCTCTTTCATTGACAGTAAATAAAATGACTCAGATGTAATATCATTTTTACGCCCTTGTTGTTAACAAACTTCAGGCCCCTGCAGCCATTCTGTGCAGTTTGCACCGTTGAGGTTGGACTGCGGCTGAAAAAAGAACAAAGCCACATCCTACCGATGTCTTGCTTGCTATATATATATTTATTAGATACTCTTTTCATTTGTATCAAACACCTGCACCTGCACCTACAGTATGTATTCACACTAGATGTATATTAACTGGAAGCAAACATCTTACTGTGAATTAGGAATTTACCAAAATGTCCTATTTATGGACTACTGTAATGTGTGAGAATGTGTTCTATACAGTGCTTTATCTATCCTCATCACAGATACTGATGAAACACAGTTACTGACAACAACTGACAAGACGACAACAACAACAGCAGCAACAACTACACATGAAAACACAAGGAAACACAAAGACAAGAATCAAATGTATAAGGAAATACAAATCTGAATGTTGACTCCAGTTCAGTAAATCTTTGTTGTTAATAAAAGCGACTCTAACTTAATAGAAAGTTCTAAATTCGAACTATAATTTTAGAAGAAACCGATTACTCCAATTGTATTTAAAAAATACTGTATTAGCTTTATATCGTTATTGCTATTAGCTCTTTTCTTCATTCAGATAATAGTTATGCACCTCAGTAGGCACTAGGCAGTCACATCTACAGTATTATATCGTTACTGCCGTTTGGAAACCTCCAATGTCCAAAACAGTTACTTTTCAGGATTCAAATAAAAAAATAGTCGATCTACAAGCTGAATACTTGACGCGTCACAGCGCATATTGGCTATTTTTGTGTAACACTGTATGACAAAGAAGGGCATTCATTTACGTAAAAACATAAAAAGTTTAAATATGGAGATAAGAGGTTTCTGCCCGACAGCAACGCTATATCGAAACCAATCATGCAACTAATAATTCTACAGTATTAGAATATATTGTAATATCTTGTCATTGTAGCAGGAACCACCTCAGATTCCCTACTCACACTGACAAAATCAACAGATATTGATCATCATGGAGACCAAGGTGACCTGTCTGTCTGTCTGTCTGTCTGTCTGTCTGTCTGTCTGTCTGTCTGTCTGTCTGTCTGTCTGTCTGTCTGTCTGTCTGTCTGTCTGTCTGTCTGTCTGTCTCTCTGTCTGTCTGTCTGTCTGTCTGTCTGTCTGTCTGTCTGTCTGTCTGTGTCGCAGACTACGACACCGATCAACATCATATTTATTTTGAAAACTGTCTGCAGGCCAAAGGAAGGGAAGGTTGTAATAAGATGTACAGCTATTTTACAGTCTGTAGCCTGGCAACAATATCTATTCTAATACAGTGTATAATGACATTTTAGAAGTGGTTATCTTAAAATAAATGTAATGCCCCAGAAAACCTAAATACTGATTTTTTTTTTTTATTAAAGCTACAATACGACTTATTTGAATGAATAAAATGTTATTTTATCCAATCTAGAGTATGTTAATACTATATAACTGGAATAGGTCTCCCTACTCTTCTATTGGGGGATTTCAACCCTAGTGTCATCGGCAGGACACTTAAATGACAATGTCAATAAAGTTATTTGTTTCACATGAGCCATCTTTACTATATTGGATATTGTTGCAATTAAACCTATATCTCTGTTCGGAGAGTGAGATAAAAGACATAACATTTAATTTTGATAATATTAATCTAAAAACCCTGTCCTTTTCTTACAGTTCATCGTCTCATCATTCGTGTTGGTATTGGAGTCAAGGTGATGGCAGTGCTGGTGCTTCCTTTGGTTATACTGTGGGCCTGGTGAGTTTCCTGTCATCCTAACATATCAAAAGGACAGTTTAAGTCCTGATACTCCTTTTAACTATATGCTGTTCTTGTCGGTATTGCAGGAGACATTGCAAAAAAACGTTAAAAGTGTATTTATTCCTCTTTTTTCTTTAAGGAAACAAAACTCTGGCATGGACAAAGCAGTGAGGAGAACACATTTTTTCTTCTTTGATTTATTTATAATGCTGAATTGTATATATAAAAATTATATCATAATGTATTTATTGTATGAATATACATCTTTTTATTCTCTTTTTAACTGCCATGTTTCAGGAAGACAGTCCAATTTATGTAAACGTCATTAGACGAGGCTTCAACTCCTCTGCTGATCAGGACACCAGGGTTATAGAAGAGGAAACCAACGTGTAAATAAGAGAAGAATGAAGACATTCATTTACATTTAGAATGGACCAGGTGTGAATCGGTTTCTGCTGCCTGGTCTGGACAATGAAATACAGCTTGTGAATTGAAAACGTACACTGCCAGCCATATTATAAGCGTGTAAAATATAAATAATACGCTAATATGTGAGGCAAGTATCAAGTTAAGTAGGTTGTTTATGTGTAGCTATCTTGAACAAACTACTTAACTTGATTCTGACCTAAAAGATTTTATATGATTGCCTAAGTGCTGAAAACAACATGCCTAAAATGATTTACAGGGTGTAAACAACAAACATTGTTTGGCTGTTATTGCCATACCACAGCTTTATCATCTCAGTCATCAATCAATGATGTCAGCAGTTTGTGAAACGGAAATGTTGAAATATTGGACAGCTTCACTATCAGAAAGCTAAATATGACCATATCTTTGGCCGTTTGTGCAAGATCTACCAATGAATAATCATACATTTTGTTAAAACAATAAAACATCTTGCAAATGTAAAAAACCTTTGTGTGTCTGTTTCATTTTGACCAACAGAAGTAGATACATTTGTCACTATGACCAAGGCCAACTCAAAGAAATAGAAAATGTGATTTCAATATCATTACAACTTTTTTTTCCACTTAAATTTGATTAACTTTTCATGAACAAAACACATAAGACAAAAGACAAACAATAGACATCACATATGTTGCCAAACATCATCTTATATAATAATAATAGAATAAAATAAAATAAAGGGAAGGCACAAGTGTTGTTCTATGTTAATAGGAGATAGTACATGAAAACTGTATATTTTTTGATCAAAATAATAAAATGGTGGGAGCAACATTGAAAAATAAAGTATTCAAACTAAAATGATTTTAGCTCGATCCATTCTTACAAACAACCGGAACAACACATTTTTTAAAAATATATATTCACCCTAATATATTCACCCAATCCGCACAAAACCGCCCCAAAAACTCCCAAATCCGCACAAAACCGCCCAAAAAATCGCGCGCGTGCCCACCCACAAATGCCCAGGCCCAGCTGCTGCCAGCTTTCTGGCTACGCCCCTGTACTACATACAGTACAAAATCCTAGAATGAACAGTAAATTACATTGTCTAATGTCTAAAGCATCCTCTGCAACAAAATGTAAGGTATAACTTTTGTCTTTGAAATTGTGCTATGAATGTGAGATTACTTTTACAGTCAATTTATTAGTCAGTTAGCTGACTGTATAATGAGTGAGTAGCGGTGGATTCAATGTCTTGTCTGAACACACTTAACTTATTGTCAATTGAACCAGTGACTTTCCATTGCAAGTTGGTTTATCAAAACAACAACTCCACCCATATGTAATTGTGGCATTCAAAAATGCTAAAATCCTAACAAACAGTATTTTCTCAACATATCCTGTATCTTTGGGAATTCGTACATAATTGCTGAAAAGATTCTTAATTTCAACAAGGTGGCCAGAATAGAACATTTGCTTTACTTTCCAACACCTGTACAAAGTGTTTTTCACATACGGTATTAAGGGCTGTTCACACTGAGCACTATAACTATAACTATAAAAATATAGTTTTAAAAATGGTTCTAAGTCAAGTGGATGGCGGAGTTCACACCAACTATAAAACAAAATACAGAGGTGAAACTAAAGATATGGTTATAGTTATCGTTATAGTGCTCAGCTTGAACAACCCTTTACAGACGTGCACACAGTTCCTGGTTCATTGCGTATCTGGGGGTGTTGATGTGGTCAGTCTCACTTCTCACTAGTTTGTCACTTCTTCTCAGTCAGTGACAGGATGAAGATGAACATCTGTGGCTGCCTGTTCTCTGCCATTGTGTTGAGTTATGTAAGCATTGATGCTTGTGCAGGTAAGAATATTTCAAAATGTTTTATTATAATCCAGTATACTTTAGCTTCCATTTTGATGTTTGACTTTGAGCTTACTGCAGTTGAGGTCAAAATAACTATAAAGTATGTATTTATTTATATTGCTGGGAAATTACAACTCTGAAAAAATTACATAGATAATAAATGCATCTGTGGGAGGTTAATCCAAAGTCTGGGGTCACAACAGCAATAAGACACACTCACCACAATCATCCTATAGCCACAGATCAGATACATTCAGTTTGTGTTTGTTTTACAGATATTGCTCATTTAATAGCTGAAGAGAAGAACGGAGCCACCCTCGAGTGTGCTCATCATGAAAACGAAAATGTCAAATGGAGTAGAAAGAGTCAAGGAACAAACATTGATATCCTTACTGCTAATGGTGATGGTGACACCAAACATAATGATGACCCATATAAACGATACAGTTCGATAGCAGATAAGTCATTGTATATTAGGAAAGTCAACATCTCAGACTCTGGGTTGTACTACTGCAATGGTGAGCCAGCTGTGGAACTGACAGTGATACCACAAGGTAAAATGATAAAGTCATGTTGTGTAAGATTTGCTTAAAAATATGTCTCTTGATTATTTTATTACTCTCTCTATACATATAGAGAGTAAACAAGTGCAATGCGATGTCAGTGTATTTTGTCTCATTTACTATGCATGTTATATACAGGTACAAAGCAACAAACAGCTGTAGAAATGACCATGGTCACTCTGAGCTGTCCTCAGTCTGTCACAGGTTCAAAAGCTGCAACATGGAGCAGAGGGATCAATGGAACAAACATCACATACTTCAAAGACAACTCATTGACTATCAGTGAAGTGAAGGCTACAGATTCTGGTTTGTACTACTGCAACAGTAAACCAGCTGTGTATCTGAACGTGATCAAAAGTGAGTAATATCTGAGACTTCCTGTTGAAGCAGAAATGTATAGACACTACACTGGTTTTGAGTATCTTTAAGTCCTATTTAAGGAGTCGGACTACTGTAATCTTTCAGAATGTGTTCTGTACAGTGCTTTCTCTATCCTCATTACAAATCGCAGAGCAACAACAACAATGATGACCATAGCAAAAGAGAAAAAAAAACACAAAAACAGAGGAACAAAGTCACCAAAAATTGTGAAAACTACAACAACACATGAAAACACAAGTAAACTACTTCTAAAATAATCGATGTTTTATTGTTCTTTAACATTTATCATTCTTGTTATTATTCATTCAGATAATAGTCATGCACCTCAGTTATATAGAAATCAATAATGCAACTAGAAACAACATTTATTTGAAATTTTAAGTGTGCCTGCAGCTCACAGTCTGGACCCAAAATTGTGTCACTACAAAGTACCACAAATTGACTCCAAATAGCCTGAAACGTGTTCCTAACTGTTTTTTGGATGGTCAATTCAAAAGTCTTCAGTCCTTAGCTCAGTGAAATGTTATGGACCCAAAATAGTGTCTCTACAAAGTAC
The DNA here is from genome assembly GCF_963280865.1 of Gymnoscopelus braueri. Taxonomy (NCBI): domain Eukaryota; kingdom Metazoa; phylum Chordata; class Actinopteri; order Myctophiformes; family Myctophidae; genus Gymnoscopelus; species Gymnoscopelus braueri. Next base: position 38,583,339 of record NC_137613.1, on the reverse strand, counting down.
CACCAATCGACTCCAAATGACCTGAAACATGCTCCTAGTTGTTTTTTTGGTGGTCAATTTTGAATAAAAAAATCACACCCAGTGTGAAGTGGGCGGTGTGGTCATCACAGTGGTCATCATAGTGATGGAAGCTCACTTCACCGTTATTGTTATTAGCTCTTTTCTTCATTCAGATAATAGTCATGCACCTCAGTAGGCAGTCACATCTATACAGTATTATATCGTTGCTGCCGGGTGGAAACATCATATGTCCAAAACAGTTATTTTTCAGGATTCAAATAAAAAAATTGCTGAAAACTTCCACAAGATGAAAACTTGTCGCATCACAGCGCGTATAAGCTATTCTTGTGTAACACTGTAGTATGACAAAGTAGAGCATTCATTTACAAAAAATAAAATACAAATATGGAGATATTTTAAGAGGTTTCTGCCCCACAGCAACAATATAGAAACCAATCATGCCACTAATAATGCTACATTATAGCAATATATTTGTAATATCTTGTCATTGTAGCAGGAACCACCACAAAAACAACAGAAATTGATCAAGGAGACCATTGTGAGTATCACAATGAAAGTACTTCCCACTCCCGAAGTTACGCCTCTTGATTAAAACTTAAAACTGAATCATCTTTCCTCATACTCTAGCTCTTCATTGGCAACTTCCTGTGGGTGTGGCATCTGGAACAGTAGTCTTCATCATCATCATCATTATCATTGTAACATGGAACTGCCACTCCAAAAGACAACGTGAGTAAAAGATTTGCCTGAATGGGGCATTAATCATCTGATAATTTGTGGGGAAAGAATTCATGGATATATTCATTAAGGAAAAAAAGAGGAAAACTTCCATTTCTGCTTTGATGAGATAGGACAGTTTGTTTCCCAAACAGTGGGTTGGGACGCGTGGGTCGCGGACACATTTTTATGGTCACGAGTAAATATCCCTTAGCATTTTTTTTGTTTTGAAATATTATTATTTCAAAACGGGAAAAAAAACGAAACAAACGAAAATCTAAAATGAATTAAAAACAAATTCAAAGATTTTTCTAAATAATTTCATGAATAAAAAGTTAAACTAAAAAGTTTGGGAACCAGTGGTATAGAATATTCGAGAGACCAGAGAGAGAAGTGGATTGATATTGTGCTTATGTGACCAATGATGATGGCATTAACAGACTGATCCAGGGTGCATTCCTTAATTATACTCTTATATTGGATTGGATACAACATTTATATTATTATGATCTGCTCTAAACCTTTATCTCTGCTTCCAAATGTTCTTTGACAGCAGTATTGGAATTTGATGGAGTGTTTGAGACATAGCTATAGAAGCCTTTAGCAGTTACCATTCCTGACAACAACAGTAAACACATTACAACGGTTGGATGAAACAAGTTTGAAGGGGAAATCATATCTAAGACTACATTTTAAACAATGGAAATAATGGTCATTGGTAAAATAAGGAGTCAAACAGTGACAGTGTAATCACATCCAATAGCATTCCATAGCAAAATAATAAAATTATATTTCCAAATGTGGTTTACACATCTAATTTGCTTTGGAACATGGTTTAGTAACAAGTCAACAACATTAAACAATTACCGCAGTGCAGTGTTGCAGGACTCACATGTTGTATAATGCAACAAAGCCAAGAAAAACACAAAATGGTAACTTTTTCATCTTTGTCTATAGGAGAAGATGGTGAGCAGGTAGCAGAGCCTGTCTATCATGAGATACTGGATGTGTCTGTGGTTCAACCCCCACCAGCATCATGTGAGTAGAGGAAATGAGAAATGAGAAGTTTTTGATATGACACACACCCATCTACCACAAAAGGCATTGTCACTTCCACAGAGAAAGCATTATAATCGATGACATCCTTGCTACTTCTATACTGTTAGGTGGCAAAGCATTAACATGTACAGTAATATCTATGTTCATTATTCTGTCCTTAATACATTTTTGGTGTTATTTGGTTCCATAGGTCCAGCTACCAAAATCGACCACACATACTGCATCATTCCTGACCCACTAAAACTAGGAAACAACATTGATCGCGGTAAAGTGCACAGTCATAAACATTCATGCTTTTATCTTATCTAATGTTGCCTTGTTGGTCTTGTCTGATTGTATCTTGTCTTATCTTACAGCAGTGCGTGAGATGACTGAGCCAACATACGCTGAAATTCAGAATGATCAGGCACCAGGACAAAACAGTAATGACTGTCACAATTTAAAATGCTAATCCTCAGTTGTGTGGAGAGTGGAGACTGTTTGTACAGTATTTATTATTGAAGAGCGGAGAGTGGTAGACTGTGTAGGAAAGTTATTGGCAGAAGGAATTGTAATGCGAGTACTAACATCTCTTTCTTTGTCACATCAGATGCAGACTCACTAATTGACCCCACATATTCCTTGATTGAAATGTCAAATATTAAGATTAACAACAGAGGTAAGTGTGTCTTTTTAAAGATATTTTTAAAGTCATTTCTGTTTTACTAGACAATACAGTGGAGAGACACAAGAAAGAGAGAGGACAGTCAGAGGGACTGACATGCAACGCAAGTGAACCTCGATTCATTCATTCAACCTTTATTTAAAATGATCGGAGATCATTGAGGGAGACCCTCATTTACAATGATGCCAGGATTACACATAGAAATAACATAAGAACAACAAAGCAAGACAATATGTTGACAACAATCAGTTGAAACAGTGGCATGTTGACAGCAATGAGTTAAAACAGTTTCATACAGGTAATGAACGGTTATTAAGTAAATTCCTAAAATGGCCAATAGATGCTAGGGTATTTAGTTTAAAATCTTGTTGCAAAAGGTTCCAAGAAACAGGTGCACCAATGCAAACCCATTCAAATGTGATCATGAGTTGTGCAATCAATGTAGTTTCAAAAGGGCTTCAAAAGGGCTTCAAAAGAGCTTCCAAAAGAGCTTCCGTGCTCTTTTGATGATTAAGGGGGAAAACAGAAGCCCCGCCTCCCCTCCATTAACGTTTCGTCTTTGAAGTCATGCAAATGTATCCTAAAAATGCTATTTTTTTGCTCTTACTATTTACCATTTATTCAACACGGACCTTGTATCTGTTAGTACGTGACTGGTTGCATTGATAGAAGGCTACGAATGCCAATAATTAAAAATACATGTACAGTATAAATGTAGACTGTATTGACCCCTGTTCATTATGATGTAGTGAATGCTTCACTAGGAACAAAGCAACTGCAAAAAAAGTTTTACTTGTAGCTATTTTGCCTGTTGACCTTTTGACTTTTTGACTGATCTAGGTGTCTCGTTAAATCTTTTTGTTCTACAGACAAATCACTGAAAGACAGGGACAACGTGTATTCCTTGGCACAGAACCCACAGAATTCAGAAGGAACACATTGTGATGTTCGTCCAAACAACTGAGGCAAATCTGTCTTCTCTCTAATTGTATCAAATGTCTAACCACATGCGTCCCTATTCTGGGGCAAACATTCTGGGGCAAACAATATAGCAGATCTCACAACACGTCGCAACGGGATGCGTCGTGAGCTTGTAGATAAGCTGTTTTCAGCAAAGAGATTTGCTGGTGTAAAGGGAAAAAGGTGGATATACCCCAGCTATATACAGAGGTGGACAAAGAACTCGACCCTAGCATTTGAGTAAGAGTAGAGATACCCATGCTCAAATTTACTCCACTACAAATAGAAGTAGCTCAGTCAAAATGTTACTCAAGTAAGAGTAAAAAAGTAATTGCTTTTAAATATACTTAAGTATTCAAAAGTACATGCTTTTAAAAATACTTAAAGTACAAGTAAAAGTAAAAGTAGCAGTACATTTCTTAATTTGTATATGATGAATTGCTGTAATGTTTTCACAATGAATTCATAGGACCTCGTAACTCTTGTTTCAGAGAAGTAACTGCATGCACTGATGTGCTTGCTTGTAGAATCACTATGTTATACAAAAGCCTGCAGAAACACCTATAAAAACATAGAAATGACTGAGGAACCAGAACAAAATAATTGTACTCCTATACAAGATGTAATAATACAGAAACATTGAATTAGTATGATTACTAGATTAACATCAAATACATTGCTTTTGCATACTAAGAAGTGTAAAAGAAAGGCTTAACAAGGGGGTCGAGTGCCATGTAGTAGCCATGTTCGATTCTGCTTCGATAACTGGATGTCGTACGGCGAAGTATACGTCCAGCTTAACCACCCCAGAGCTGCCTTACCCCTGGATCTGGTCCTATTTAAACAGCATTTCTCAGTAATATGGCAATGGATTAATTAAGGAGCTGTGTCAGTGTCCTAACAAAGCAAGGGGGTTGACTAGTGGTCACGTTGACGCATCACTCCAATGAACAGCAGCAGCCAGTGTGGTACAGGGTATCTACGTGTATAATTATATCTATGGGTTAGGGTTAAGTTCAGAACGAAACACATTCGTGACATGAGTGCTAATTAAAGAATGTTAGAACAGAAGGCCCCCCCCCCCCCCAACAGTTTCATTGTGGCCATGAGATCTATTTAGCCACTGGCTTTTCATCTTATTATAGACCCCTAATTCAAATAATGTAAAGATAATAAGTCAATAGTTTAATTTGTATAATTATGAAAAAAGTGTAAGTGCACACCAAACAATAATACAAACATTATTTATGCTTAACATACTGATGATTGCACTTGACTTGATATTTTTTTATGGCAATGGTTGAAATTTCAGTTCCTTAGTTTATTTATTTTTCTCAGTTCTCTGTCTGTTGGAAATGTTTAGTCAAACGACTTGTGGTTTGTCCGCAAGTTCTCTGTTTTCACCATCACTGTGCAGTTCTCGCTGATGAGACAAATACTTACAGTAGAATAATGATGAGAGAGCTCTATCCAGTTCCATGTATGGTATACAAATACATATGGCTGAGATAAATGGTAAATGATGCATTTATCTAGCGCTTTTATCCAAAGCGCTTTACATAGATTGTGCATTACATTCACCCATTCACACACATTCATACACCGATGGCAGAGGAAACCATACAAGGCACCAACCTGCTCATCGGGAGCAATTAGGGGTTCAGCGTCTTGCTCAAGGACACTTCAACACTAACTATTAGGGGAGCCCCCCAACCCGGGATCAAACTGGGAACCTTTCAGTTTCCAGTTCACTCTACCCGGCCACTCTACCCCTGAGCCACTGCCGCCCCCGAGATTTCAGTTCCTTTTTGTCTGTCTTCTTCTTTTCTCTGTCTGGTGGAAAGGTCTAGTCAAATGATTTATGGTTTGTCAGCATAGGCGGCGGGTGAGCTTGACAATTGGGAAGGCTGGGGTTCGGCCGCGCGCGAAGCGCACGAGTGCCGAAATCCCTGCACGCGCGCGAAGCAGGGAAAAATTGTGTTTTCTGGGCGGATTGTGTTAGTTTCTTTTTGGTTTTTGGTTACTTTATTTTGGCGTTAGGGTTAGGGTTAGGGTTAGGTTATGGTTAGGTTATTTAATTCTTATTTTTGCCTGATTTTATACTGATTTATTATCAAAAAAATTACTAAATAATGCTGCGCACTTATATATATATAATTTGCCCAATTCCTAGAATTTCCCAGCATAACATTTGGGAAGGCTTAGCCTACCCTAGCCTTCATTACCCGCCGCCTATGTTTGTCAGAATTAAAGTGTCTTTCCAAGTTCCCTTTCTTCACTTACTGCATAGTTTCCCCATCAAATATAATGTGTTGTATACTATGTCTTTTGTCTCATGACGTCTGTTCCCAAACTCATTCAACTGATGTCTTGTCTCATTAGATGTGGTTGAAAAATAGTAGTAGCTTAATAAACAGGTAACACACGTGTACCAATGATATGCTGCCAGGGTCAATCCTGTGTTAATTCACACTGCCCCACTCATTTGTTAGTTTCAAGAGTTGTGGTTTCTGTTAAGGTGAACAATTATTCGATGTTGATGAGAAAGTCTCAGACCATGTGTAGGTGGTATGATGTAAGGTATGCCAGTGTAACAATGAAATAATTAAGGCAGCTATTAGCAAAGTACTTAAATTACATTACATTACTTCTAGCTGTCTGTCTTGTCTTGCATCCTCACCTGAGGCAATCATGTACGGGTACCAACACAACAAATCTCCTGCAACATATTAATGAGCAAGTCATCCCAACACTTTACAAGTCACCAAAATCATTCAAACAAATTGTTAAAAAAATTATATTGTGAATATTTAGGATTATGTACACATTATAAACAAAATACAAAATGTGCTACGGACATGGACAAGTATTGCCACAGACACGTTTGTCCGTGTACAGACATGTTGATGACCCCTGCCACAGACATAGACAGTGCTATAGAGCAGAAGTGTGGCCAATTGCATTTCTGGAAAAAAAACAACCAACCTAAAAGTACTCAGTACTTTACAGCCTTCCTAGAAATGTACTCGAGTAAAAGTAATAAGTATCAAACAAATCTAATACTCAAGTAAAGTATAGATCCTCAAAATCTGTACTTAAGTACAGTACTCAAGTACATTTACTCCATTAATGTCTACCACTGGCTATATACTAAGTGGGTTTAAGTGGGTACATTTCATTTGTTAGAAAAACCTTTGAACAAACCACTTTTTGCCCTTGTGTTGTAAATTGTAAATAGTTAATAAATATACCTGCTGTTACAGTAATACTATGATGTTGTCAACAGTTTTGCCATTACTGCTATACTATACTTTTACAAAACTGCTGTACTATTTAGCTACTATTACTTCTACTATTCCCATGACAGTTTCTGTGCTATCTTGGAAGCTAAGTAAATATGATTTATTGTTCAGACTGGTGAACACTGAGTATACAACAATAAAACTTTTGTTCTGCTGAATTAAAATATATTGGTTTGAAGATGACCTCTTCTCTTGTCCTACTTCAGAAACACACAACCAAAGATGGAGTGTAGCAAAGCTCTTCCACCTCACATCAGAAACATTCATTTGACAGGTTCACTTCCTGTGGTTTCTACTGCTTGTATACTGTAGGATATCAAGTAACGCTACAAGTATCTCAATTATCACTTTGCACTTTCAGTTGTCTACTGCTTGGGACCCAAAAGAGAAAGCTGACATGTTGCACGTCCACTTTCAGTGGTTTGCGCGCGTGTGTGTGTGTGTGTGTGTGTGTGTGTGTGTGTGTGTGTGTGTGTGTGTGTGTGCGTGTGCGTGTGCGTGTGTGTGTGTGTGTGTGTGTGTGTGTGTGTGTGTGTGTGTGTGTGTGTGTGTGTGTGAAACACTGATAATCGGCTGATTGTTTAGAACCGGGCTCAAGAGCCACTGAGAGGCCTAGCTGGTTTGTACGGCCAGCCAGTCGTTCGAGCGTCGCTGAGTGCACTGGGTTGTCTGACGATCTAATCCTGCTTGGGTCAATGTTGGTCACTCTGGAAGGGTTAAGACTGAGTCTAGTGCCGATGATGAGAGTATTATTACTGGTTTCTCCTCGATGCTTCTCTCTCTGTAGGTAGCAAAGTATCTCGGAATCTCTTTGGCTCTTGCCTCCGGCGGAGACAATAACTAGGGCGATGCCCGTTGGGAACGATGACCAATAGGAACACACGTCCTTCCAGGTATGCAATACCTGTTGTACCCATTGTCAGAGTACCCGTTGTAACGTTGTCAGTATTCTTACATAGCGCCAGACTATCAGAGAACTCCACCTACTGATATGTCTGGTGACGTTCTAATTCTGTGTGGGCTAGAGGTGGGTGGTACAGTAACAATTTACATTCACACACTTTTCTGTTCTGGTTCTGGTGTGTGTGTGTGTGTGTGTGTGTGTGTGTGTGTGTGTGTGTGTGTGTGTGTGTGTGTGTGTGTGTGTGTGCGTGCGTGCGCGTGTGCGTTTGTGGTCATTGTTCTCACTAGTTTGTCACTTCTTCTCATGCTGCGTTGACACCAGCAGCGACAAAGCAACAGGCAACAAATCATTTAAAAGAGAATCCAGCTACAAACTGATGCCCAGCACTTATCGCTGTGTAACTATGGAAGGCCAAAGCACATAAAAATGTCTTTACACATAACCTGTAAGACGTATATGTGACGGACGTGACGCGCTACAGAAAAATGTTGAGCTGGCTTCAACTTTCCTCATCGCTCCAATGACGCAGTGAAGCGTCAATCACTATGTTTTTGTTTCAACATTTCCACTCCATTCTCTCTTCCAGTCTTCCTACAGCTATGTAAACCTACCCTTTTCATTTACGTACTGTGGCTGCCTTGTGCAACACTTCAACAGAGCCTCGGCAGCAATGTAGCCGGCCACGCTTGGTCGTTTTTGTAGTTTTGTCGCGGCTAGTGCGAACACAGCATCAGTCTGTCGCAGGATGAAGGTGAACACCTGTTGCTGCCTGTTCTCTGCCGTTGTGTTGTTGAGCTATGTCATCAGCAATGTTCGTGCAGGTAAGAAGGTTACATGATGGTTGATTATATTTTATCTACCTTTTTGTTCACTGATATTGGGCTTTAACTTACTGCAGATGGGATCAAAACAAAATTGAAAATAATAATAATATACTTTATTTGTATAGCACCAGCTCTGGAGATGCAGTTCAAATTTGCTTTATAATCAATACAAATCTTTTTTTGGATGATGTGTGTGTGTGTGTTAAAAAACCCTGTAAATCTGTGATATATCATTTTAAACAATAAAAATGTAATATAAGTAATATAATCTATAAGTAATAACTTCTATTCTAAAAGATAAAGAGCATTCATATTCTAGCAGCAGGTTCTGAATAAATTGCAGTCGTTCAAGTAATATCTTTAGAGGCCGGTAAAAAGGGCAATACCATAGTCCAATCTGCTTGAAATGAAAGCATGAATGAACTCTTCTGCATCCTATGAGTTTAGAACAGCTGTACTTTCCCAAAATGTCTTTTTGCCAACAATTTCCAAGTGCATTAAAAAGTAAACTTGACTGCACCTTTCAGAACAATAGGTTATAGAAACTGTTTCACAACATTGTAACAAAGACAAATTGTTAAGAGAACACTTGATATTACAGTATGCAAACCTCACAAAATATACACATTACATGGAAAAGCTGTAACCACGAGATAAGAAAGGAGAGAGAAAATAAGTATTAAGATGCTTTTTCTGGTCTTTCCTGTTCTGTGGGAACTTAATCCACAGTTTGGGGGTCACATCAGCAAGACACAATCACCACAATCACAATTAAAGTATATTAAGTCTAAACATATTGAGTTTGTGTTTGTTTTTGTTTTACAGACATCACACATTTAATAGCTGAAGAGAAGAGCTCAGCCATCCTAAAGTGTGCTGGAAATGTAAAGGAAAACGTCAAATGGAGTAGAAAGAGTCAAGGAACAAACATTGATATTCTTACTGCTACTGGTGATGGTGACATCAGACATAATGACCCATTTAAACGATACACTTCAATAGCAGATGGTTATAAGTCACTGTTTATACGAAGTATTGAGATCTCAGATGCTGGGTTGTTCTACTGTGATTTTGAGCCAGCTGTGGAATTGACAGTGATAGCACAAGGTAATATGATAATGTTTTACAGTTATGTTGTTGAAGATTTGCTTAAATATGTCTCTCAATATTTTATTACTCTCTCTCTCTCTGTACAGTATTTACACATACAGGGAATAAACAACTGCAATACAATGTCAGTATATATTTTGTCTCATTCACTATGCATGTTATATACAGATACAAAGAGACAAACGGCTGTTGAAATGACCATGGTCACTCTGAGCTGCCCTCAGTCTGTCACAGGTTCAGAAGCTGCAACATGGAGCAGAGTGGTTAATGGAACAAACATCTACATCACAGAGAGCCATGTTACAAATCAAAACAGCCATTACCAGTTGTCAGAAGACAACTCATTGACTATCAGTGAAGTGAAGGCTGAAGATTATGGTTGGTACTACTGCAACAGTAAACCAGCTGTGTATCTGACCCTGATCAAAAGTGAGTCATATCTGAGACTTTCTGTTGAAGCAAAAATGTATAGACACAGGGGCAGCAGTGGCTCAGGGGTAGAGTGGCCGGGTAGAGTGAACTGGAATCCGCAAGGTTCCCAGTTCGATCCCCCTGAGCTAGTGTCGCAGCAAGACGCTGAACCCCTAATTGCTCCCGATGAGCAGGTTGGTGCCTTGCATGGTTTCCTCCGCCATCGGTGTATGTATGTGTGGGTGAATGTAATGCACAATCTATGTAAAGCGCTTTGGATAAAAGCGCTATATAAATGCACCATTCACCATTTTATTTCTTTTACCACACTGATTTTGAGTATATTTAAGAAAAACTCGAGTACCTTGAAAAAAATCGGAACAAATTAAATATATTATTATCATTACACGTACACTGGGTTGATTAAATCTTTACTCCATTTTACGACAACAAAGACTTGAGCTCATTAAGTTAAAAGCTTGAAATCATGTCATTCGATATGTAGCATGTAACAGAAAGGTCCCATGCAGGATCAATCCCCACAACAGACACTAGTCATCATATTAACTGGATTAGCATTAATTCTGAAGTCAAACATCTTGTTGTGAATTAGGAATTTACCAACATGACGTTTTCTATATCCTCATCACAGGTACTGATGAAACACAGTTACTGACAACTGACGAGCCAACTATCACAATGACAACACCTACTACAAAGACAAGAACATCAACAACAACAACAACAAAAACAACGACGACAACAACAACAACAACAACAGCAGCAGCTGTGTTTCTGAATCTGATCAAAGGTGAGTAATATCTGAGACTTCCTGTTGAAGAATATTTATCACTGCTTGAGTAGTGTACCTTGAGAATGTGTTGAAGAGTTGCAAAATGTGTAATGGTATTTCTTCCTTTATCTTTCTCTCTTAATTTCTCTCTTAAAAACTACATTCTCTGTTCTACACATAGGGAGAAAACAACTGTAATGCAATGTCACAGTGTGTGTTTTGTCTAATTCAGTATGTCAGTATGTTCAGTAGTTTTGTTTTTTTGATAGAGAACGCTGCAATGAAACCTAAAACACGTGAATATACAAGGAAACACAATGGAATGAAGAAAAAGGGTAAGGAAAAACTAATCTGAATGCTGAGTCCAATTGTGCTTGTTTTAGTTGTTAATCAGGTGACTATAAAATTACATTAAAGATCCTATACATTCTAAGAACAATTCTACATTTTGAGAGCAAACTGATTACAAATTTATAAAACAATTCTATTCGCTTTTTTCCCCCCCCAACCATTGTTATTTGCTTCTTTTTTTTCCATTCAGACATATGCACCCCAGTGGTCTAGTCACATCTACACAGTATTATATACTGTAGAAATCAATTCTGCAACTAATAATGTTGCATGTAATATTATATGATGGATAATGCTACTGTATATTGAATTCACAATGACATGTCATTGTCATTGTAACAGGAACCACCAAAGTAGCCCTACTTGCAGTAACAAAAATGGATCAAAGTGGACACCAAGGTGAGTAACACTTATGTACTGTACTCCCCACCCACTAATTTACAATCCTTGATTCCAACAGAATCATCTTTCCTCATCCTCTAGCTCTTCCTCAAAACTGGCAACTTCCTTTGGGTGTGGCAACTTTAACAGTAGTCTTCATCCTCATCATTGCTGTATCATCGAACTGCCGCTCCAAAGAACGTGAGTGATTTGCCTGAATGTGGCCTTGTTCATCTGACAATATGAGGTACAAATGTGTCAAATGCATACATTCTTTTTTTTAAAGGAACACATACATGTATTTCTGCTATCCCAGAACAATGTGCTTATGGAACCAGGGAAGAAACACACTGGTCCACAATGGTGCTGCCATGTAATTTTACTGAGACATTACATTCTTAAGTTATCAAAAACATTGATTGAGATAATAGTTTTTCAAAAAGATTGCATTCAAAATCTCTTTCACTTTTACAGACTACATCAGCTGCATTTAACGTTACTGAATGTATGTTGGGTTTGACAAAATTATATATATTGTTTTACAGTAGAACATCTGATTTATAAAATTTTATTGGATTTCAGCTTTATTGTTCTAATCATTTGTCTTAACTTAGTAGTACTGGAGTGTATGGATTTAGACTAGACTAATCTGATTAACTGATCGGTTTCACCTCAGGAAAACAATAAATGCTCAAATAATCCAACAGTAACAGCATAATCATACGATTATTGTCCATTCATAATCCATTTACAATGCTGAATAAAATAATAATTAAATATGAGGTTTATACTCTACAAGGAAATTGCTTTGGTAATCAGGACTGCAGACAAAAACATAAACATGGACTCAAAGAGACAAGAGAAAGAAAGACACAAACTAGTAACCTTTTCAACCTTGCCTAGGAGGAGATCGTGACCTGAGAATGAGATCAAAGGCCGACTGTGATGAGATACTACTGTAGATGTGTCTGTGGTCCATCAACACCATGTGAGAGAGATCTACCTTTTTTGATATGAGCCACACTCATCTAATATGATAAAGTGTGTGTTGGTTTGGTATGTTGTCACAGAAAAACCTGTTATAATTGCAGGCCATCTTTGTTATTTATACTGTTGTGTGGCAAAGTACTGAAGGTCCTACATCCTCTGTTGTAGTCGCTGGGATTATAAACACCCTATTGCAGGGGTTTGGCAGTGGACCCCCATTTTAGTCAACATGTTTCAGAAATAACAGATCTACAAGCTCCCAATGCATTGCAATCTGATCGAGCTGTAGATGGGCTGTTTTCGAATTACCGAAAAATGTGCTTCCATAGAAACTGTCAAAGAAGAAACTTGTCGAATCCCCATGTAGATTACATGTAAAGGCATTTTTATACAACTGTATTATTTCCACTTTTTACGTGGCCAGACACTGAAGCTAATATGCCACATTTGGTTTTGCTGGGGTATTATTTTTCTGCTGTTTATTGATTTGATTTGTAAAAAAGTATTTTGAAATCAAATCCAGAGGATAGCACTTATTTAAAGCATTACTAAAAACATTTATTTGCAAGGTGGTCCTTGATGGAAACGACGACTGTCACTTTATTGTTATGCTAGAAAAAAATCTTAAACTGAGCACGGTAGGAAGAGGTGATATTAGGCTACAATTTAATTTAGGTCGGGGGCGGCAGTGCCTCAGAAGGTAGAGCAGCTGTTTAGGAATCGGAAGATTCGGATTCCCAGCTCCCTCTGGGTTAGTGTGAAAGTGTCCTTGAGCAAGACACTGAAGCCCTAACTGCTCCCAATGAGTAGGTTGGTGCCTTGCATGGTTTCCTCCGCCGTCGGTGTGTGAATGTGAGTGAATGGGTGAATGTAATGCACATTGTAAAGTGCTTTGGATACAGGTGCTATATAAATGCGGCATTTACCTTTTTCTTGACAATTTTAGGTTTATCTTTTAATGGCTTAATGTTATAGTCTTGCTGGAAATGACAGAGTCTACATACTGTGAGACACCAGGACAAAACAATAATATGACTTAAATTCATGGCTTTATGAGAACATATTTCAGTGTTGCGCAGTCCAGTCTTGTAGGGAAGTTACAGATGGGAACTGTAGGGCTACGTGTGGTTCAACAAACAGGGACCTTAAATACTACATTGTGCTATAACACACATCTTAAAATGTTATCCCAAACTTTAAATCTTGTAAATTCATCATGTCAGAAAAGGTTCTGAGGGGTAACAATTTACATCACATATTTCTTTATTGACATGTCAAATATTATGGGAAACTCCATGTACATTATGTATCAAATGTTTTTACAAAGTTGATATTTACGAAGCTGATATGCCAAATATTAAGGGAAACAGCAGCGTTAAGCTACAGTTACAGTGCAAGGAGGGTAGACTGAGGGACTGACACGCAACAGAGGTGAACCTTGATTGGATCTGCACCAATACTGTCAAGAGTGAATGTGGAAGTACATAAACACAGACAGGCAGATAAAAAACAAAGGGTTTTATTAAACAAACCCCAAACACGCCAAACAGGGCAGGCAAAACAAGCAATCTAAGACAGATCAAGAAAACAAAAGTAAAAAAAAGTAAAGAGGATTCTCAGGAATGCTCAAAAATACAGATGGGAGGTATAAGCCCAACAGGTACCTACACTTACAGGGAACTATGAACCAATAGAGACAGAAGGGCATATGAGTCCAGCTTTCTAGAGGAAGGCTGATGAGGGAAGTGACAAAAGGAGAATAACTGGCAGGGAAGTGCAGAGCTGAAGAAGGAGTGGAGACAGGTTCATTAAAGTGGCATGGAATGGAATGTAGGAGGGGCCAAGAGAAGAGACAGAAGCAGAGAGAACAGAGGCAGAGAGAGAGAACAGAGCGAAAGAGAGCAGAAGAATAAATGTCCACGGGCTTGAGAACATGACCATAGGGGGCAGAAGAGCAGCAGACCATGACAAATACGTTTTTTTCGGTTGCAAAACCCTCATGATGGATTGTTCACAAACAATCTGCTAATGCTTCTGATGCAGTGAAGTAGTTTGTGCAGTTAATTTGTTGATTACTGTTGGTGTCTCATTAAATAGACAAACCACTGGAACACGGGTAGAACATGTAGTGTAGTCCTTGGCACAGAACCCACATTGAGATGTTCATCTAAACAACTGAGTCTTCTCTCTAAATGTAGTATGCAGTATGTTTAGATTTTCTGGTATTTCTTTTATGTCTAGAAAATAAATGTACCCGCTGATATAAAAGGCTTTTTTGCATGTGTCTTCAGTTGTGTCATTACTTGAATTACTACCAACCCAATGTCCAGAGGTGTTCCATCATTCATCCCTGAAGTGGATATGGTATTATATATTTATTTCAGATAGTGAATATTACATTTTCAAATTAAACATTTCAAATCAAGTGATTTCATTTGATCAAATAACTTGGTTTGAAATGTTTAATTTAAAAATCAGCAATCATAACTGTATTACTGATTGAGCCTGGACTGGGCATACTGGACAAGATGCCCCAGACCAACAGGAACATACCTCATTCTTGCCCAGGGCCTCCCCCTAGTGGTATGAAATGTGCAATGTGCATGATACACACAAAAAGGTTTATGTTATTAAAATAACCTCAAAACAGTAGCACTATATTGTAGTAGTGGTAATATTATTAAGTATCATCATTAGTAGTAGTACTAGCAGTTATTTATACATTTGTATATAGCTACAGTAACAGTGATATTTGCTGATATTTGATATAATTAGTCTGACATTCACTACAGCATTGCAAAAATATTATGGAAATGCATAGATGGCTCTTCAAGCTCTCTTTGAAATGGCTAATAAAAGGAATAAGAATTTATTTTAATTACAGAGAGTTTGTGTATTATGTGTTTTCTTTTATGTAGCTCAGTGGAGAGTGAGATGGAAAGAGGAAGAGAAGCAGAGAGGAGGGGTATAAGTCTGTTTTAAACACACACAGTATAGTACAGTACAGTACAGTATAGGACAGGACAGTACAGTATAGTACATACGTCTGTACAAAACACAAAGATTTCTACAGGCTTCTGGGTTTGTGTTAAAAGATGATTTTTGTGATGTTCTGTAATGTTTGTTACTTTCTGATGCTTGTCTTCACCTTCACTGAAACCTCATCAGGTAATGTGATAAAAAATATTATTATTATTATTATTATTATTATTATTATTATTATTGTTATTATTATTATTATTATTATTATTATTATTATTATTATTATTTGTATTACTAGTAGTAGTAGTGGTAGTGTATATTTACAGGTTAATTTGACATTTAAGTAAACAGTCAAACGTTTACTTGCCAAAAGTCAATTTTACTGGTTGATTTCAATGCAAATGGTAATAACGATACATATTACATATAATAATAAATAATTATGAACTATAAAAAAAATGAACTATAATTACAGCGTAAGTTGAATAATATCTTTATGAGATATCATTCCGTGGGTCTGGTTGGCATTGGTTTGAATCTACAATGTCAAGTAAATATGTTTCTACCTGGTACTACATTAGGCTGAATATGCTTTAGGTCAGTTTTTATATACCTGTACTGCATATTATACCTTTATTGCATATGTTTTTTGTATATACTTTTTATTATTCCTTACATTTCATTTAATCATATACAGTATCTAGCTGACACTATTAAGTCTTATTTAAAAGAAA
Organism: Gymnoscopelus braueri; assembly: GCF_963280865.1. Lineage (NCBI taxonomy): Eukaryota > Metazoa > Chordata > Actinopteri > Myctophiformes > Myctophidae > Gymnoscopelus > Gymnoscopelus braueri. Next base: position 38,567,139 of record NC_137613.1, on the reverse strand, counting down.
AGTGAAACAGTGCATGAACTTGAAATGTAAATAACAATATAATTAAATGAACTGCATAAAGGAAAATGCAAAGAGAGCCCAACCAAAAGAAAGTAAAGTTTTGAGAAAGAAAAATGTATGTTTGTTACTGCATTTGGTTGAATACTACACAGAATTAAATTGACACTCAGGATTCTACTGTGGACATTAGCTTCATTGTATCGTTTCTAGGTTTGTCTCTGTATGGTGCTGCATGTTTCTCTGTGATAAAAGCGGAAAGGCAGATAAAACAGGAAACATGTCTATAACGGAGCATCAGCAGGATATGAGTGGTACAGTAAAGCCAAGTCTAATACAGGACTAATATAGATATGGATGACAACAACAGACAAATATAGAATACCTCGTGATAAAGAATTAAAAGTTGTGCTTGAGTCTTACCATTATTTGTAATCTTAATGTACATAGTTGTTATTCTTAGTTATTAAGTGCATATTAATGTATAAGAATAATATATTTAAAAGAAGACCCACACAGATTTGTAGATAATATTGTCTGTCTGCAAGTGGCTACAAGATGTATTCAATTTTATTTCGTGATGTTCACAGCAGTGAACAGGATCTCGGTACCTGAGGAGCACGACTGTCTTTATCTGCGCTGTGGGGACTCTGATAATGTCATCTGGACTCAACAGGACAGGAAAGTGATTGTCACCAAACAGGGAAACTATGAAACCAATCATAACCGAAACAAGTACAGCCTCCTGTCCAATGGCTCACTGTGCATCAAGGAACTGGAGAAAAGTGATTCCGGGGAGTATAGTTGTAATGACCAGCTAGTGGCTGAGGTGGAGGTACTGACAGGTAAGTTCTATTCAAGGGTGTATAGTACACTTCATACCCTGAGAAACTCAATGAGCATCACAGGACTACATACTGTATGAATATTCAATCAAAAATATACAATTATTATGTTGAGGTACAGAATATGGATGCTGGGAGATATGTGTACAATACTGAACAGAATGTCCCCCCTTTTCAAAATGTCAACATTTTTAATGCACCCCCCCCCCCTTTAATAATGCCCAGAGACTCACCCTTTCACAAAAAACGCAAATGGTTCTGATCTTTTTTATCCTAAATGTCATCGTACTTTCATAGACATAATTCAGTCCTTTATGGTTAGCTGCTAACAACCGTATCTGTACATTATTGTTTCGAAATGTCATACCTTTAATGGCCCAAGTTCTTAAAGGACATAATCTTAACCCCCTCACCCTCTTTTTTTCTAGAAAAAAACATTGTAAACATGGTGGTTTAACTAGGTTAGGGTTCTAAAATGTTTCAATACCTCTCTCTTCACAGGTCATGACTTTACCGTGTCTGCTGGTAGAACCCTGGTTCTGCCATGTCGAGGCTCCAGTAAGCTCAAACAGAGGTGGTACCACCGGAAGGAGGGAGAGAGGCGGCGAGGCGAACTCATCTTTACTCGCTTCAAAAATGGCACAGTGAAAAGGGAGAGGGAAGACTCTTGGGGCAGATATGGTTATGACCATGACGCCCTGCATATCCTCAACCTACAACCAGGTGACACCGGACAGTATCTGTGTAATGGAGATTTAGAAGCTCAAGTCACTGTAGTGGAAAGTAAGTTAGTTAACCACTTAAGCCTTATTTTAACAAAATTGTGAGGAAAAAAAAGAGAAAAGACAATAGCCGTAAATTGTTTCAAATATATTTGCTTACATGCCCACAATAGGGATTCCATGGTTAAAGTGGTTAACCACACTAGAGTTTTATTTATTTATCTATTTATTTATTTACTTTATTTATTAAGTGATATTTTTTGGTATTTTTTGTTTTTTTGTTAAAAGGGTTAAAGTACTATATTCTGATAGTAATCATTGTTACAGAGCGTTTGTTCGGTCACAGGGGTCTCTCAGCTCTTTAGTAAACAGAATATAGTACATTTTCAGTTAGGTGACAACATTTAAGCCAATCAGGAGAGAGCACTGAAAATGCATTTTCTGTTTAATAAAGAGCTGGAGAGACATGGGAGATTCCTTTAACTGAACAAACACTCTATAGAAATGAGTACTATCAGAATATAGAGCTATTTAACACTTATTTTAAACAAAGTAAATCACTTACCCTACCTTTACTGTCCTAAAGTAACTGGCCATCACAAGACTCTAACAGACTATAACAGATTCAGATTATTTGGGAATTTTGAAATGTTTACAAGTAGTGTTTATATTTTCATATTGTAGTGCACACGGATCAAAGCATCACTCAAACCAGCCCAACTACAACCACTCTTGTGATGAGAACAGGTAAAAAACATTATTATGTATTATTAAAAACATTGTTATCATCACAGTTATCATCACAGCAACAGTCTTGTTTCATTGTAATTCTATGCTATTCTCACAAGTATAACACATAAACTGACCCGATAACAACATTTTTGCTTATCATTTTAGTGTTTGTTTTAGTATTTAATAGGTTTTGAGTTTAATTAAGTGTACATCATTAATAATTTGAATAATTTGAAAAAACCCACCTGCTTGCTTTTCTTAGGGCATCAACACAAATCCTAAGATATTGTTTGTACATAAAGTTTGACACAAATTTCTATACATCATGTGCTTTCGCCATTTTTTCCCCAGATGTTGTTGAAAGGAAGAATAAAGAGAAGAGCCCTGAGAACAGTGAGTTTTAAAATATAGGTTAAGAATGATCAATTAACAATGAGACTTTTACTGTGCATGTACAGTATGTATCTGTTTATCTATCACTTAGCTGTTAAAATGATGAAATGAATGATCCAAAGTTGTCTCCTGTAGTCATGGTGATAGTGGCGGTGGCAGGGCTGGGGTTGATGACTCTACTGATGGGTGGGATCTGCATGCTGTTGAGCAGCACCAAGTGCACCAGGGAGAGGAGGAACAAAAGTAAAGGTAAAAAAAAAAGGTCAAGTGAACTTTGCGATTTCAGAGGTAAGGTTTCAGAGATAACTGGCAAAGATATACAGGATCAAATTCACTTCATTTTGAACTTCTTGCATCCTCTGATTAATGAGGACAATGTTAAGTTACAATGTAATGGATATCATGGGACCACAATGGAAATAACTAAGCCCTCAAGGCTTTTTGTGTTATCCTTTTAGCACCATTGTATAATCGTACCACTGACTGTACTATTTGCAAATCTGTTCAAATAAATAAAGTGTTCAATCAATCAATCAATCAATCAATCAATCAAACAAACAAACAAACAAATCACATTGGCAAACGTATTTAAAAACAGCTTAACTTCTGTATTTAGAACCATCAGGACCGAGACAGGAAGACACTGAACTCCAGCCATGGAAGTCTTCCCACAGGACAAAAGGTAAGAGCATCATCACACCCGCCATGACTTGAATGACACTTTTTTCCACCTGAAAATCTGTTATTTTGGTCGATTGACATGTAACACGACACTGTCACAAAAGCACAATGGTGTCGCTATTCAGAAATAACAGATTTCCAAGTGAACAACGCAATGCATCTCATCTCATGTGATGTTCATTTGGAAATCAGTTATTTCTTACAAGTGACATCTTGTCACTAAAGAATAAAACAGTAAAATAAGAAGGCGAGAGAAGTTACATGAGGGAAGAGGTGACATGTTTGAGGTGTCAGACTCACATGTCCACTTTACTCTGAGGTTCTTCTGTCCCCTGCAGGCCTTTTAACATACTACACAATAGTATGTCAAAACAAACATGCCCCTAGAAAGTATACTGTAGTAACTACAGTATACTTTCTAGGGGCAGGTTTGCTGAGAACATACATTATGCTCTTTTTCAGCCACATGCTGACAAAATGTGAGCTTTAATTCTCTAATTCACAGAGTCTGAGATGTATGAGAGCCAGAGTCCAGCGGAGGACTACATCCACTATGCCTCTCTGGCAAGACAGAACTGGAGAGGGAGACCGATCCAGACCCTGACAGATCAGAACAACCTGGATGTGATCTACTCCTCAGTCATCACCAAGCCTACTGGGAAATAGTTCCAAGGCACAAACAACCAGATATTTTGTCCCAAGCTGTGCAGATGTTATTTTTTGTTTTGGTAACTACAGCTGTGGTTCTCAAGAGCCATATTCATGTTGGTTTCTATTCACTAGATAACTGCATTCACCTGGTGCCCCATGTGAAAAATATGACCCTAATTGGACAGCCTGATTTAAAACCAACAAATCAAACCAAACAACACTTAAGTTGAAGTGAATGACTTTATTATGCCAAATGGGAAATTTGGCTTGTAGCAAGACAGACATTTGCTTCTCACAATAAGAAAACTATACAGAATAATATGGAATATGGAAATAATTAAATGAACAATGGGTAGACAATGGCTTAAGAGCCTAGTTCTCAACTCTGGTCATGGAGACCAGAGTTGCGAACTAGTTTGTTAGCTCTCAACAGTAGAGACTCAATTAGAAGTTTGCAATCACCTGGTGATTATTCCCCAATTACAGTACAGTATGTGGCTAGGAAAAAAAGAAAAGAAATACAAAGATCACAGGATCACAGGTGAAAAATTGGTCATTTAAATACACTGGCACAGAAGAAATGCAGTACAAAATGTGTACAGTAATAATATCTGATTGAATCTGATTACTCTGAAACTTGCAATATCTCAGTGTCTTTTTCTTCATTCACAAAGAGCATTTTGTTTTTGTTTCATTAGACCATATATAAAATTGGTGACTAAAGGTATGGTGGTATTCATTTAGTCCGTTTTAAAGACTATAACAGTCTCTCAAAAGACTTGAGAAATATTTCCGCAACACATGTTGATAACACTCTGGATAAATCTTACCTGACATAGTGAGAGCAGGGAATTTTCTTTGCAATGTGCCTTTAAGGCTACAATTGATTACTACTGACAAAAAGCCCTTCACAAGTCGAAATCAAAGGTTATTCACATTAATAATCAGAAATGTATTTGTTAGAGAAAACAGACACTTGTGGTAAAAACAAAGGATATGTATGTATTGATTGGATATTTATAAAAGAAAATTATGACCGAAGGGCCACCACTGAGTAAGTGACATCTTCCTTAGCCAATCCTGTCCCTCCCTCGATGGAGCGGTGGGTGTTACCTGCATACCTCAGGCTGGCATAGTGTAAATCCACTTCCTACAGAAAGAGCAAAAAAAACATGATTAACTCAGAAGATACCACTGGTGAAGTGTAGAGCAGTGTTTTCTAAACAATGGTGCAGGACAAATCTTTGGGTCACAGACCCATTTTTAATGGGTCATGAGTAAATATCCCAACAATTTTTTTTTGTAATAGGGCTTAAGTTTTCATAATATATTTTTGTTTGTTGGGTTTTGGTCTTGAGCTGAAACGTTTGGGAACCACTGCTGTAGAGAGGTACAGTATGTATATTTATGCACATAATGGACTTGACATGACACTAACATATCAATACACACATGTTCATTTTTTAATCAAACTAAATACAAATGACATAGGCTACAACAGCACATTCTTCTTCAAAGTAGAAGGATCACACTTTTATTTAGTTTTTTTTACATTTGTGTACACATACTAAATTAGCTGTAAATTGTTCAATCACTGTCATTTGTGACAGTTTGCTAAGTTACCTTCAGTCTGGAGGGTCCATTACAGCAACAGCAGGACCTAGCTGCTCTACCTAGAGAGAAGAGAACAATATTCAACAATTTATGTACGTTTAACATTTTTGGCCTTTTGTTTTTGGTGTTTATTGCAAACATAAATTTTATATTTTTCATTATGTGCAGTAGAAATGGCAAAACGAACCACAGCCGTCTGGTGGCATAGCCCAGTGGTTCTGAACCATATCAGGCCGTGACCCCCCAAAATAATCATATTTGAACTGGGGACCCCCCACCCTGACAAGCACTTGGAATGTAGGCATTGAATTTTGTTTGACTCGGTTCCACAGATAAATATTGTGAAAATATCAGATCTACTCACCAGACTTTCCATAGTAATAGTATTTTTGTCACTTTATAAACTTGTCACTTTACTGTCCCCCCCCCAACCCACAGGTTGAGAACCACCGGCATAGCCTGCCCTATACAGTAGATGGACAACAATGACTAAGCTGAGAGCAACTGCAAATGAAAGTGAAAGTGAAATAAACTTGCTAGTGCTGAGAGCAGAGAGAGACGACAGGTGATTCTGCTTCTCTCTTCTAGAAAGGAGCTTTGACAATTCAAATTACACAATAGACTAGTTTCTTTTGAACAGTAATAATCTCTTTAATAGGTAGAAGAAAATATTTTTTTCCTCCTATATCTCCGACTCTGCCAGCATGCCAGATCTGAGGCTGTGTCTGGAGGCCCTGTCGGCTGTCACTGGGTTTAATGTGGAACAGACCACGGCATTGTCCCAGCTGACTCCTCAAGATATCGTCAACATTGTGGCTCTGAAGGAATTTTACAAGCAAGAAGGCTTCCAGACACTCGAGTACCCGAGTTTGGGGACATTATCGCTGCAGGAGACAGATGATGTGGACTTGTACAGTGCCCCTCTTTCCATAAAGGAGGGACCATCTACAGCAGGTCCGGAGGCCAGCATGAGAGCCACGGTGAAAATTAATCCTCAAGACTTTTTTGATCCACAGTATGACTACGACTTCACCAATGTTAAGGTAAGGGAGGGGGAGTACATTATAGAGCAGCAGTGCTTCATCAAATATGTAAGCCTACTTGACAAACATACAGGCCTATTTAATATCATATGATATCGTATAATGTAATGGTTCTGTTTCATGGAAATAGGATCCGTTTGAGGTTACCTCGCGTCTTTCCACCTCGGAGGAAAGTTTGAGGTGTGTTTGTTCCATGAGCTCAAATAAACATAGTAGCTAGCCTATCTTTGTCACTTCATGAACTTCCGGTAGGAGACTTCAAAATAAGAGCAACGTTAACTTGTAGGTTTTTGATGAATGACAAAATGAAGAAGCACCGCAGAACTCATCAGGATTATGTTAACTGTGAACTGCTATGACCACGTTCTAATCCAGGACCATGTTGCATGTTGTGGTCCCCCTTGTGGTTGTGGAACTTTTCTTTACTCTCACTCTGTCCTGTTACAAAACAATAAATACAAATATAATCTTAACTAGAAAAGTGTGCACCTGCAGCTGCTCGGAGCGCAGATCTCCGCCAGGGCTGGGTTGGCTACCCATTTAAATAAAATCTAGGCTAAAGGAGTGGTAACAAAAGGTGTTTTGTTGATGAAATTGTAAACTAATAATTAATGAATACATTTTATTAACCCTTCCTTCAATCTTAGGATGGTGACAAGAGCTTCACACGGGGGAGTGAGCAGTACGTGCGTCCTTGCGGATGGAGTCGCATCGCCCTGCGCGTGGTGGGAAAGTACGACGGTGGAGAAGCGTGGCTCGGCACTGGGAGCGGCGCTTGGCCAGTCTCCTACCATGGCAACAACATGGACGGCGCCTCCGGAATCATCTTCGCCCGCCGGAAGAGCACCGCGGAGGAGCCAGGGTTTTTAGACGCGGCTGCAGCCGCTCTCACCACCGGAGAGACGAGAGGCAGGGGCGTGTACTCGACACCGGATGTCAAGATCGCAGAGAAGCACTGCAAGAAGTTTAAGTCCCAGGTAGACGGGAACACTTACAAGGTGGTCCTTCAGAACCGGATCAACCCGGTGAAGAGGCAGCAGTGTCAGAGAGAAGGCTACTGGGTGGTCTACGTGCCCCAAGGCTCTAAAGACGTACAGACAAGAGCAATAGTGCAGGAGTCTCTCCGCCCCTATGGTATGCTGCTGAAACAGTTGTGAACCAACGGTTGCAGAGTCTGCTCACGTCCCATATGAGCGACCAGAGTAGGCCTATGTAGGTTATTTTTCTAGCCAAACACTACACTACACCAGTTTGCATTTATTATTTTACCTTCAATCAGAGTGTAATGATAATCCTGCATACCTTCAGCCCTCCATGATACTTGCACAACTGATAGATGCTTTTGAGATAATAAAAAAAAACATTCCACTCCCTCAGGTGACAGCACAAAGTGGTGAATCTAATGCAGTATTTCTGAAGTCCTGGGGATCTAGAGTGCTGCTGGTTTTCATTGCAGCCATCTCAAGCTAGCGTATGCATGAGACACCAGGTAAATTCAACTAGTTAGCTGTTAGAATAGAAAACTAACTGTAGTTCGTCTCTGTCTGCCCACGACTGGAGTTGGCAACCATTGGTTCACACACTGCCTCTTTGAACAGGTCATGTCTCTGTTTAGACATGGGAACAGGTTAATGCATTTCTTTAATCAGCCTGAATCTGGTATATTTTCTTTCTTTCACTGAGTTTTAAGAATTCACGCGGCCGGGACGGTTAACCAGGCTATAGCGATGTGTTGCGTTGTTTGTTCTTTTTGATCATCTCAGAAGGTTTTAATTACTCCCTCTTTGTCTGCGCAAAACTCTTGGGGGTGAATCTGTCCTATGATTTACAAATCAGTTTCACTTTAATGTTTTTTGTTTGAAACATAAACATACATCTTGTGTATCAAATATGAAAATAAAAGTACTGTGACAAAAACATGCAGGACAAAATGTCAGGCTACTAGAAAATGAAACTCTTTCTTATATTATTTGATTATTTGGCCAATGTTTTTAGTTTGTTGTTGATTATAAAGCAGTTATCTTTTTAATTTAAAAGGTCTTAAATCCTCAAATTGTCACTTTACTGTCATCTGGGGACACCCCCAAAAATCATGTGGGGACCCCCTGTGGGTCCTGACCCACAGGTTGAGAACCACTGGTGTAGATGAGAGGAAGGTGCAAAAGCTGGAAAGCTCAATCTGCTTTGTGCTGCCATCTTGTGGTGTAAATAGATTTTTTTCCTGGTCCTGGACAGTATGTAACCTGTTGATAAACTGTATGTTGTATTGGCCTTTTTCAATGTGTTAGACCCCTGGGAGATGGAGCACAACACCTACCAGCAGCTCCCAGTATTACCCAATTTTACCACGCCCCCACACACTTACAAACACCCCACCACACCACCACTTCCCAACCGCTTAAAGACACAGACATGTACCCAAACTCACCTGAGTAGCAGCAGAATGTGATAGCCCAGAGTGTGATGACTAGAAGACAAACAGGAAGGGCACATAGCAGGGGATTCCAGCATGGCAGGTTCTGTCTGCCTGCGTCTGATGCCTCCTTCGCTTTTGTATCTGCAAACACAAAACCACAATCATAATGCAAACTACAATATCCATTGTGGGTGGTATGGGGGTCGGTGGTTGGAAAATAACGGAATGGCGTTATTCAATAAGGTGCTTTTTATTTAGACATCAAGCTATGCATGACACTGAACATGCATAGGCCAAACCTAGCCTACACTTTCATGTCCGACTCTTTAATGACTAATCACTGGACACTGGTATAAATATATTTGCCGGAATAAATTTGAGTAATTATTTTGGTTTCTTATAATTCTTCGGAAGGTAACTGATGCTTTTTTTAATCCAGTTTTCTTGCTTTGTACTCATATTATCTGTGAGTGAGTGAGTTGAATGCTGAGTACAACTCAGCTAGAGTCCTTAATATGTCTGGAACAATTAGTAGGCCAATATACTGTCTTTTTCATGGGCAGTTGTGTTTGTTGAGGCAGGGTGGAGCATTTAGCTGATTAAGTCAAACATGTGTGAGCAGAGAAACAGGAAAGAATGTACAACTCAGCCATAAGACCTTGGGGAGTTTGGATGGAATTTAATAATATGGAGTAACACTTTCCGCATGACATAAATTTGGTCTTCCATTTATGTGACATAGCCAAGATAGCCTAAAAAAAAACAAGGACAATATTGTATAAGATATGAATAGAGTAAATCAAATCAAAACGACTTACCACCGACAATGAGGCGAATGCCTTTCCCAAAACGTGTCACCATGTCGTCCCGGCCTGCACAGAAATACACCCCGGTGTCTGACTCGTTCACCGCCTGTATCTCCAGACTCACCGAGCCGTTCCTCACGTTGCCGTTCGCCTGCAAACGACCCTCGTCTATGTTGTGAACGATGATGTCCTTCTCTTGGTTAAATTTATTTGGTTGTACTGACAGGAGTAGATCGAGGAGGACACTATCGGGGGTCAGTGGGGTCACGCCCAGGCGGTACCAGGCGATCTCTGTGCTGGATGTCAGATTGCAGGGTAGAGAGAGGTTCTGTCCAGGCCTGGTCACCTGGAGGGAGTGGGCAGACACAGCAACTGAAGCCGGGGAAGGGAGATGGCCAACGATGAGACCTGGATGAGATTAAAGGGGGAGGGATGAGAAGAGGAGAAAGGGGTTGGAGAAGGGATCGAGTGATGATGAGTAGGAACTAGGAAGGAAGGGAAGATGCCATGAAAACGGGAAAGGAGAAGGGCGGCGACACACACACTTGCCAGACGAATCTCTCTCTCTCTCTCTCGCTCTCTTTCTATTTAATTTTGAATTCAAATAGCTTTGTTGGCATAATAAAATATGCTTTAAATTGCCAAAGCATTGGCCTACAAGTCATATAGGTTATTAAGAATAGCCTATGCTACAGAGAGAGTAGCCTATAGGCTACATTACATAAGCAAAATATACAACAAGTGAATAACAATAAGCATCCTAACAATGATGATAATGAAAACAAGTGAACCTCTGTCTCTCTCTCTCGCTCTCTCTGACTGCATGCATGCGCAGACATAGGCTACAGCAGATCTATCATCCATCCATCTATCCATCACTATACTGACCAATCAAATAAATGAAATAAATGGACTTACTAAGGAAAATGATCCCCAATCTGTGATATGGCATTGTTGTGGACTTCTATGAGGATGAGTAGGACCCTGATAATGACACTGTCTGACTGACACAGATAACCCCTGTAGCCTACTTCATTATAAGGTGGAGGAAAGGGGGGTGTCATGCACAGTATAGCCTACGTAAGCCTATAGAAAACAACAGACCACCATTACTGTAGGCTGTGGTTTTCACACTTTTCTCCATAAAACGGAAGGCTCGCTAGACTATAATTTCCCCTTTCTTAATTGGTACGCGACCAGGCGCAAGTAGCCTATATTTAGTCTGGTGTCTTCACTGTTTCCCTAAGTTTCGTTTCTGACTGTTATGAGAGGGGAGGGGGGGCTGGGTGGAGCGGAGCTATAGCCATCACCTGCTCTGAACACTGAAAGTAAACCAGACTATGTGTTAAGAGGAGAGGAGTCAACTTAAAAGACATCAACTTCAACAATGGCATCGTATGATGTACAAAATCGACTTTGGTAAGAATAAGAACTTTATTATCATTATCATTATCATTATCATTATCATTATTATTATTATTATTATTATTATTATTATTATTATTATTATTATACATTTATTAAACAGTGGTCAGCCCAGTTTTCTTAGACTATAGGATATAGGCTATATAGGTTTATATCAACGTAATAACGCTATAATGTAGTTAGGCTGCTACAGCATTCATGATGGGGTACCGCTGGTTTAACTATGGCAGCGATAGCTGTTGATTTACTATATCATGATTCCGGATTAAATAGGTCAGGGGTTGAGTCAGCGTCTGTTCTGCGGTCACTGTTATGCGTGGCTGCAGGGCACCAACACTGCATGAAGTCTTAAGTTTCGTCTTCTATGAAGGAGTGAGACCACCGGTAAACAAAATAAGCGGAGAACTGAAAGCAGGAGAAACGAAACTTAACGGACGCTCATGCACCGCGCACGCACGCGCACGCGCATGCGCGCGCGCGCGCACACACACACACACACACACACACACACACACACACACACACACACACACACACACACACATATTTAAAGGGAGCTAATTAAAGACTGAACATAACTCATCCATTTATTGTTTACTACGAGTTAAGCACTTTTGGATGTAGGCTATTTGTACTGTACATAGGCAAAGTCAATCAACATAAATTACATATTTAAAGACGCCTTGATATTTTAGCATTTTTATGATGGGGGAGTATATGGGAGACATACTTCTCTCTATAAAAATGTCTTTCACCTTGACAGCCTCCCTGTGCTAATCTTCATGTGATTATCTCTTTCAGGTATTTCATACATCTCCATTGTTCCCTTGTTGTCAGTTTAGTTGGTGAGCATTGCTTTTAGGCTACTTGCTTGTGTTGCATGTGTGAATGTGTTGCATGTGTGAATGTTTGTGTGCATGCAAGTGCGGTGTGTGTGTGTGTGTGTGTGTGTGTGCGCTGTGTGTGTGTATATGGTAGGCTTTATATTTTATATACTGCAGTTGGGGAGACTATATGGAGTTGGATCCAGCCAGAGCCAGTAGGCTGCTAAGGAGCTGTCTATAGACTAGATAGCATGTTTTGTGTATTGGTTATTATTAGATTATTGGTTTATTTATGTATTACTTGATTATGAGATTACTATTTGTATGCATTTGATGTATTATTGATGTATTATGATGTATTATCTTGTATCCTTGCTTACTGTAAATCGCTCTGGATTAAGAGCGTCTGCTAAATGCCTAAACAGTAAACTGTCTATATACAGGAGTAGTATGTTGCTTTACCCCTGAAATGATGAAATTCCAGGCCTGTTTGTGTACTTTAAATCAAGATGTAACCTGTATTTGACAAGGTGATACAATTCATAACTGTGATAACAGCAGTTTTCCATTAAATTCATACTTTCTCTTTCAATGCTTCTCACCTTTTCAGCCTCCTCTTCCCTGTCCTTCGGCACTCCTGCGAACGTCTATTCCACCGTGGGGAGCCAGGCCGTGCTTCCCTGCAGTTGGAAGTCACAGCTGGGCGACGCCTCACTGCCAGCATGCCACATTCAGTGGCAGACCCCTGATGAGACTGTGCTTGAACAGAAGGGGGAGCAGAAATGGCAGGCTGAGGAGTTTCAGGGACGCGTGGAGGTGCCGAAGGACAGGCTGGATGCCGGGGATTGTTCCCTTATTATGAGCGACGTGCAGTTCAGAGACACAGGGCTGTACAAGAGCTTCATGGTGGTGGAGGGAGCGAGAATGAATAATAGGGTTTTCATTCAAGCTGTTCAGCTGTCTGTTCATGGTTAGTCCCTCTTCTCTTTCTCTTCTCTTCTCCTCTCTCACCCTCTCTTCTCATCTCTTCTCTTCTCCTGCTCTTTTCTCAGAGAAAGAAAGATAGGGAGTAAGAAAAGAGACAAGAAGGGGAGAGGGCGGGAAGGAGAGAGAAAGAGACAAGAAGACCAAGATAACTGAGATAGACTGAAAGAATTGAACACAGACACACACAGAGCAACGTTACTCACATAACATCACAGTAGGTGTGATGCTAGATGAAGACAATGCTGTTCTTGTACCTCTTGGGAGAGGTTAAACCTTCATGCACCCGCTGGCGCTGACATTGAAATCTCTCTTTAAACTTCAGCAAGTTGATCAAGCAACAGAAAGGATCCAAGCAATATACATTACATAGCAAGATATAAACAAAAAAGATATAATCAATTCTAGTATTAAGTACAAGGAAGTTGCAGGAAAGTATTTGGCAGTTGTTCAGTAGCACATCAGCAGGGTCAGGGGACAAGGTCACATTGAACAAAACAGAGACAGCATCTCCAATGAGTCTGCCTCAAGATCCTTCACAAACTGACCCTGACTTGTTATCAAGGCCACAAATACAGAAATCTGTGTTTTCAATGGTCTCATTCCATTTTTTTCACACTGCTAGGAACCACACTGGCATTAGTGGACGTGGTCAAGGTTACAGGGGCAACAAAGGCGGTACTGTAGATAGGCGACGATTTTGGTATATTTCTCTACATTATTCATTGTATGATACATTGAAAAGAAGAATGTCTTTGATATCTCAGGGGATGTTTTCATGTAACATTGGATATTGGCAGCCTAGTGTAACCACAGTCTTCTAATGTTTGCTACTGGCAAGCAACCAGGAGAGCTGACCATTGTGCAGCCAGTCAGTTGCTTGCTGGGAGCTGCCCAGGCTAGTACAACCACAGTCTGATACTGTTGGCCACTGGGAGCTGCCTAGTTGAACCACAGTCTGGATCAAGCTGGGACCTTACACCTGATTACCTCTTCCTTCTACCTCTCTGTCCCTCATTCTTTCCAGACCACAAGTCTAGACAGTCCCATCGTCCAGGACAGGATATGTTACTGGACCTACACACCCCACGCTCGCACAGGGTGGTCTTCCAAGGCAGGTGAGATGGTTAGCTGCACTCACTCTCTCTCTCACTCACTCACTCGTGTAAAATTATTATTATCGTCATTATAGTAGTAGTAGTTTTACTGCAGCCCAAATTAGGTCATACATTATAATTAAAACACGAAAACTGCAACCCCCACAGTAACAGCAGTACCTGGTCAGACCTGTGGAAGAGGGGGGACAGGAACACTCTGCGTCTGCAGAAGGACACAGACAGAGAATGGCTGACCGTGAGGAGACTGAAGTGGGAGGATGAGGGAACGTACAAGGTGCTGAATGAAGACGGCCTGAGTCTCAGCACCGTACAGCTCTCTTTGGACGGTAGGAATACATAAGGATATTTACAGCTTATCTTACTTTTTACATTTTTTATATAAATGGTATTTTTTCTTAATCTTTTTATGAAATATTGCAATATTTTAATGTAATACCGTGATGTCTATTTTCTTCAGGTAGAGGCCATGAATGAGTCTAAAGTTTTCTTGCCTTTCCCCAAGCTATACATTGCTTTTTTCTATCGACATCATGTACTTGTTTCTTTTAAATTGTTAAAAATAAAACAATAAAGTGTCATTTCAGTTATTTTGGCTTACGTTTTACACAATAGTCAAATGTAAATCATGTACCATCTTGTTCCACAGATAGAGCCACTGCTGTTCATGAGGAACAACATTCACTGTATCCAATAGGTAAGAAATCTGTCAGCTGGTATGTACAATGTCAGAACAGACATTAATACTCACACCATATCTAGCCTAAATAAAGGAACAATGATAACAGGACTTCTCTATCTCCACTTCTATTCTCCATCTTCCAATAGATAGACAGCATTTTACATAGCCGCTCTCTCTTGTACTACCGTGTTCAGGTGATGCAACGAAAAGCAGTTGCTCCTGGCTGCTTCTTGCGTTAGGCCTCAGCGTCAGCCCCCTCATGCTACATATCTGGTAAAGTTTCCTGGGAACACTCTCCAATCAGCTGAAACTCATCAAGTGAGGTTTGAACTCTTCACATCTTACAGCTGTGCTGTGGGCCTTCAGTCCTGTCCTTCTCATCTGCTAAATACACTGTAGTTCACATAACTGGAGTAATTTGTTAGAGAGGTCATTTGTTTCAGCTTGAAAGACTTCTGTGGTTGTCAACATGTGTTTGAGTTGTGTGCTGCCAATTTGTGTGTTTAACCCATTAAGAAAAACCTGTTGCTATATCAGTGTTGTTCAAACTTTTTCATGTCAAGGACCCTCAAAATGTATTTGGCCGCCGACCCCCCCCATGTCAAAATATTTTGTTCCAGGGACCCCCAGCTCAGTGGCCTTGTGGTTAGAGTGTCCGCCCTGAGACTGGGAGGTCAGGATCCCCCGCCGGGCGGGGAGGGTGATAATGGTCACTGCACGTACTCCTACGAGCTGGGGCGGCACCTGTCAGCGGGGAGTGATGGGCGGGAGGATCTTAGCACGAAGGCTCTACGTCCTCCTGGTGGGGGCTCCTCACTGGCAGTTGAGTCAGCAGTGACAACACAGAAATGTGTGTGGGGAGGAATTAATTGGCATGACGACTAAATTGGGGAGAAAAAGGGGTAAAAAATGATTGGCCACTCTAAAATCTTTAAAACAATGTTCGCTATATGTATTCAAAGATTTTCACACATTTTCTAGATTTTTCTAAAATAGCAGATCTACAAGCTCATAGCGTGGCATGAAGTGACGCGCTATGAGCTTGTAGATCTGCCATTGTTTAATAGCCAAGGTATAAAATCAAAAATACTTTCCCGGTTTAATTAGGTAATTTCAAGTGTTCTAATCTGTTCAGAGGAAATGTTTAACTTGATCAATGTGTGTTGTACATACAGCATGCGTGTATATGTATTGTATGTATGTATATATATATACATAATATACATTTGTGTGTTTCAAAAGCTATTAACATTGTGAATCCTTATACTTATGATGTGAAATTTACAGTATAATTAAAAATGAAGGTTACCGATATTTATTGTGTTTATTTTCATCACTTTCGTCTAAAATGTACATATAATTAAAAACAGCAAATTATACAAATGGGCGGATGGTGGTCACTTGTCATATGCACATTTCATCATTTTCTGTTCTGTCTGTTGGTTCATTCTGGAATGTCTTCATATACAGAGCAATTATACACAAAGCAATAAAATAACACCCACGCAGTCAGGAGCCACAGCAAAGTTCCCAGTGTTACCAAGAGTAGATTTTTTCATTACAGTAATTTGTACTTCACCAGTGTTTCATTCAAGTTTGTTCTTTATACTGTAGTACGTATTGTATAGAGATGATATTGCTCTGGGGCAAGCAATCCTCAAGCCAGTTAGGCTATCAGTAGTGTTGAATTAACACTGACTGTGCTGCAACACTTCATATATACGTACACTGCTGAAAACATGACACTCTTCTAATAATGTGGTCTCACAGTTTAGACCTCAAAATATGTAGTAGAGGACATTTGCATCCAGCCTTCCTATCAGAATCAGGTGAAAAATGTCTACCTGTACCTAAAAGCAAATATGTCTCGCGTAGCCAGACAACTATTCCACAATCTCTGAATGCTATATAGAATCTGGAACTACAACTCCCGAAATACGAGAGAGGAAACTGGCACTTCCGTTCACGAAAATATATTTAAAAATATCTTTACATTTTACTTTTTAATTTCCATTTCTGTATTTATATTAGGATAAATTTGTGCGACTGTAAAGACGAAACGGAAGTGGGGAGGAGGCTTCACATCCGGTTTATATTGTAATCATGATCAGAGCTTCCGAGTCCCTGACTGTATGACCGGAAACATTTGAAAATTGTGGGAGGCAACGCGAGTCTGGCCACGCGAGACTAGGTCCATAGCATCTCCATTATGACACTGCTCTTCAGGTGGGAGGGGGAACGATGAGTTGGGACTAGGTTTTGGATCTAAGTTTTTAGAAAGCTTTATTGTACTGTGTATACAAAGAACCTGACATTACATTGCTGGGAATCTGATTATTGGTGGCTAATGCCAATACATAAGTTGTGGATGAGAAGCTTGGCTCTTGTGTTATTTCCCTGTGAGTGGTCTCTCTGTTCAATTAGCCCTGTCAGCAATTAGAAGTATTGGGGTACTGGTGAGGCCGGCAGAGTTATTAAACAATTACATGAACCTAAAATTCCAGTGTCGAAAAAGCTCTGTTACAAGTTAGGGTTTGTGCTATGCTGTTGGAGCACAATGTTACAGTTGTGGTATTTAGATGCACTTACCTAAAGCGTCTTGCAACAAATGAACAAGGCAATGGGTTCGGTCAGTGTGTTGATCAAGAACTGAACCTATGATTGTTTGGTATTAACCAAATACATTCTCCTACGACTGGGATATCCTGACAGTTTTTTTTAAATTTATTATTATTCCTTGATCTGTCTGTTACTGAAATGTCAAATCCTAATCCAGTAACAGACAGAGTGTCTTTCTCAAAAATGCAGGACAGGAACAGGGCACTGATGGTGTCCATGACACAGACACAGAACCCGTAAACTTTCTGTTGCACGACGATCTTGCATTGGTACTGTCGGTCTCACTGTGCTGGAACAGTTTATGTTTAGAAGTTGGGCTTGTGTTTCTTGACCTCCACCATGAGGTGGTGTAGATTGATGAGCTCAGTGCGGACAGCCAGGCTGCGGAACGTGGGCTGGTTGAGGACCTTATGGAAGCTATGGTAGTACTGGATCAGCTGGGTCAAGGCACCCTGGGGGAGTAAGCGTTGGGAGACTCAGTTCATATTAAAATGAAACACAAAAACCCCCACACACATATATACAGTAGATGACCCAGCTTGTTACCTGTATGATGCTGGTGCCATTTTTGAAGTTGGTGAATGACCTCATGACATCCTGACTCATGGCCTCAACAGACTGTTTCCACGTGCTGGAGAAACCACGAATCAACTGGGTGATGCGAGCTGGAGAGAGGGAGAAGTAGGCAAAGAGAGACAGAGACAGAAAGAGATAGAGGACAAGAAAGGGAGACAGCGAGAAGTACAGTAGAATGATTAGAAAGACAATAATTAAGATGCCTGCCACAGAATCTGAAAGTGTGGAGTGAAGCATTACCACAATAAGGGAAGAATAAGGTTTCATTCTGATGCACTGATGGTAAGTTTTGTTTCATAGTAAGTCAGCTTGCTCTGTCCATTAAAGCTTTGTTCTCTCTCGCTTTCATTTCACATCTCTGTCCATATGACCACATGTCTGCTTCCTGTCACTGTCTCAAACACCAGCTCTCACACCTACATTTCAATAGGCATAGAGTCAAAAGAACATGTATAATGTAATACAAGTTTCTATGTACTGTACAAGTGGTTTATATGTACATAAGATAACAATAATGACAACTAGAAATGCTGCATTGTTCTTTTATGCCTCCGCGAACCAGCTACTATTTACATCCATGTCTGTCATGACTCAAATTATACCTAGTGAAGACTTTGATGGAATTTAAGGTATTCATTATATTTTTAGGCCAAAGGTAAGTACTTTGTGAGGGTACAATGACCTTGACCACCACAATCAAATCAGTTTATCCTCGAGTCCAAGTGGATGGTTGTGCCAGATGTAATGAAATCCCCTCAAGGCGGTCCTGAGATATCACATTTACAAGAATGGGACGTACAGTATGTACAAACATGAGAACATAATATTTCTGGCCACAGCTGTTGCCGACGGAGATATAATGAATGGAATACATTGAAAAGACTATGTTACAGTACCGGATGCTGAAACATTTAAGCAGAATGCCTCTGAATTAGTTAGATTAAGCTGATACACTGACAACTACACCTACTTTAGATTTGCTTACACTGTCATGTCAGGGCAAGTGTTTAGATTTAAACCAAAACCATGCCCATCACTGCTTCAAAACTATCTACAGTACTGTACTTATGGACTAACAATATGAAGGTGGGATATGGGATATGGCTGTTTTCCTAGGTTCAGTCCCCACCACAGCCAATGTGTCCTGTCAAAATGCCCTCGAGCAAGGAAATGAATCACTCCCTGTGAGCTAATTCCCCAAATCTCCAAGTCAATGATTTTAGCCACAACAGTGTCTGGCAGCAGCAACAACACACCTCATGGGAATCTATCCAGCGTAACTGTAGCCTGTGTCTCTAACCCATTTCAATTGTTTTGCTACTTAGCCGGTTGCAGCTCTTCTGGATTCTTCTATAAGGCTTCATATGCAGCACTTTGTTGCCCACGGTGTCCTGCTCTGAAAATAGCAGATCTACAAGCTCACAAGTCACAGCGTGCGAGCTTGTAGATCCAGCTTTTTCTATTTCCAGCTTAAGACTAGGCCTATCTGTGCACCCTCACCCTCATCGTTCTTCAGCCTGTCCAGCTGCCCTTTCTCCATTAGTGCCTCCGCCTCCTTTACAAAGGCAATCATCCCTCCAAAAGGAGGAGACAGGATCTCTTCAATGAACTCCTGGAGAGGAGAGGAGAAGATTAACATAATGCTGGGACACTGGGGAAGATGATTTGCTTTTGTTCAAACCATGCAACAAATTCAAACTTCAATTAATTTAGGATTTTTTTCTTTCTTTTTTTTTCTTTTAAGAAAGAGGCTCTTAAAGTAATGGCAATAAGAAAAAAGGAAAAGGACTTTTGGTCACAGGTTTGGTCACAATGAAACATTTTGTTGCTAGTGAATTATTAGTGAACTTGTAGTATACATATGAGTTACAAGACAACTACGGTATATGCCCCATGATTCCTCTCTGGTAGTTCACCTGTGTCCGGGCCAGGAGCAGCTGCTGGAAACCTTCTACCTCTTTGCTGTCATCTGCTGCCCTCTCCTGGACAAATGAACGAACACACGCACCCGCGTGCACACACAGTAGGGGAAAAGAGTTTATATAGATGGAAAATGCTAAACTCGATAGACGGATAAAGATAATGATACGTTTAAGTTAATTCATTGGAATAAAATAACAAATAAATATTACAAGACATTCGGGCAACTGATTAAGGCAACTGTTTGTCCCCTGTCCCTCACCATGAGCACGCTGAGCAACATGTCATAATTGTTCATAAGGAAGATGAGCTGGTCTCTCCTGGAGGGAAACTCCGCTGCCATCTTCAGGACAAAGTTCTCCACCTCAATCTAGAAAATTTACATTGTACAGTACATGACAGTAGCAGCAACAGAATAAGTATTCATTCTTGGATCACTGACATTAAAAGAAACCAAAAGTAAAGTCTAATTTATACTCTGCAGTGCTTTGATGCAGAGAGGATGCAACTTGAGCCAGATTTGCATGACTTTTCCCCAAACCTTGCCAATTACACCAGGTTTTCATGACTGTTAGAACCCAGTAGCATACTGTGTGTTAATTGTGATTTCCACACTCTGTACCTGCAGCTGTCCCAGCAGCGTGTGTGTCCTCTCGTTGGGGAAGGTCTGGTTGATGCTGACTATAGCTGAAGAGAACTCTGCATACCGACGTGTGATCTGGAATAGGGGTGCAACAGTTAATCAATAATCGATCATTTAATAAAATAATCAATTTATCCCTATTTTGGGCAAGTCGTAATAGGTGAACTTTTTTTTTAAAATAGCGGATCGACAATCTCAGACAGTTGCAGCTCTAATCTGGACACCGTCATCAAGTGGCATATGATGTAGCTGTAGACTTTTTACTGAAGGTAGTGTTCTATTCTTCTCAGGAAGATTAGCTGTCACCGATGTGTCAGCTAATGGGGATCCATTTAATAAACAATAAACAATAAACTGTACAATTTAAGAAGGGAATAAGTGTTTGACGTATGTGTGATTGTGTGCTTGGGTATGCAAATGACAAATTCACAAAATATCTGAGTCTAAAGTAGTGCTTCCAGACAGGTTAGTCTGTGTATGAATGTGTGTCCATACATAGTCTGCTACTCCTAGTTTCTTCATGTGCATGTTTGTCATGGTAGTGTGTGTGTGCATACATAGTGTGGTCG
This sequence comes from Gymnoscopelus braueri, assembly GCF_963280865.1. Lineage (NCBI taxonomy): Eukaryota > Metazoa > Chordata > Actinopteri > Myctophiformes > Myctophidae > Gymnoscopelus > Gymnoscopelus braueri. The sequence continues at coordinate 38,545,882 of NC_137613.1, read as the reverse complement.
TGTGTCCAGTACTCCTAGTTTCTGTGGGTCTGTGTTTCTGATGCTCTGGATGTTCAACTCCAGAATGAGCTCGAATCTCGGCCACAGCAGCTCCAGCACTGCCTCCCAGTACCTGGCACGCACGCAGGCACACACACACGCACACACACACACAGACACACACAAATAATAAAAAATAAAAAGAGATAAAGCAAAGCAAAACACAACAGAATTTCTAAATGCTAACAGCTCCCTCCCACTACCTGGTACAGATGTATGTATGATAAGAGCTTGAGGCCCCGTGTCCACCAAGATGTGCAGCGCGTTTTTGGAAACTGCAGCAGCTTGGCGTTGGGCTGGGAATTGACCACGCGAGGCGCTTTCCTCTGCCTGCTCTTAGCTAATATTTTCAACTAGGGCGTCTGGAAGCGCTGCCAGACGAGCGCCCAGGCGTTTTCAGTCGAGAAAAAAGCCTCAGAGGACACAGGGCCTAAAATATTGGATTCAAGTTAAATGTATTGTCACTGACTTGTCCAGAGCAGGGATGGTCCTCTTGGCGGTGATGGCTTTGAACCTCAGGATGATGTGGATACACAGGAACACAGCAATGCTGTCATAGCAGTCAGACACGTAGGTGGACATACTTTTCTACAGGGAGCAGGTGGAGGAGAGGAAGTACAAAAAAAGCATTTTTATCTCAAGTGAAGAAGGTGGTGTGCAAAAGATTTACTGTTACCAACAACGGTTCTTACTTACTTCTAAATAGTTTCTTTGTTCTTCATTATGTTTAGAGTATATACTGTATATCAACCTTTCAGTTCCATGTGGAACCTTTTTTTCTGTCACTATATCACCCTATATTATGACCCTCTGATGTCAATTGATTTGAGTATGTTTGCAGTGCATCACATGAGATGCAGGTGTCACATAGGTTTTTCATTTATTCTGCTTATTGATAAGGCATGTCAAAGAGCAATCTCAACTGAATGTTGTGTCATATTTTTTTGTGCACATTCAAAGACGCAAAGGGGGGAAAAAGCAGATAAAAACAAACAAACAATAGAACAAACTGCTTCCCCCGGTGGAGTAAAGGGGTTCATACCAGGAACATGCTGAGCGTCTTTCCCATGATGCTGTTGAAGAGGTCGAGGGCGGAGTTTCCAGCCACCATGAAGAAGTCGGACAGGAAGAGATACTCCCTGCAGCCGTTGTCCAGCAGAGCGTAGTGCTGGCTACGAAACAGTGTCTCATAGGGGTACTGCAGGAGCACACGGACACACATATATTACATTATGCAGAATTCTTTTTTACACGACGATGTTGCTTGACAAAAATAATTGATTTTCAAGCAGACAACGCGATGCATTGTGCAGTGTGTGTGTGTGTGTGCATGCTCTCACCCTGCTGTCTCCTCTCTGGGCAGTGTGTGGTATAAGGATGGGTCCCTCCAGTTCAGCGGGGCTCAGCACTGTCCCCCTCTGGCCAAGGGTGAAGATGGTGTTCCTGCTCTTCAGAGACGGCTTGGAGAAAAAACCTGCACAGCCATTAAGGAACCTAACAAGTCTGATCTCTTACAGTAGATACACAGCTTGGTGAATGTGTGTAGAATGTAAAATGTTGCACACACACACACACACACACACACACACACACACACACACACACACACACACACACACACACACACACACACACACACACACACACACACACACACACACACACACACACACACACACACACACACACACACACACACACACACACACACACACACACACACACACACACACACTTTCTCTCTCCGAAGGATATCTTTCTTGGCTGTGTCCTCCACTCCCATCAGGTCATCTTTGTCTGCCACCTCCTCATACTGTCAACAGGCACGCACACAATCAGTCATTCATCACCGGAATCAATGGTTCTATCAATTCTTTTTAGATGTTCTACTTGCTTTTTACTCTTACATTCTAGCTGGGCGCAGAAGTGGAATGCTAACGCCATAGAATGATGCATCACACATTATTATTTTTAGGGCTGCACGATATCGAGGAACTAATGCAATGTGTGATAAACTTGTTGATTATTGCGATGGTGTGCACAGCCCAAAGTGCAAGTATGTCTGGAATCTTTTGTGTAAGAGGTCTATTCCTCTAACGTTTCAACTTTCCAGCTTCATAAGTAACGGCCGTTCTGATTTAAAATTGCAATGATGGAAAAATGTGATACACTGTGCTGCCCAAGTGAAAACGAAATTCTCATACAATTCAGCAATGGCTGCCTTGTACTGGGTAGACCATGACAACAGACATTTTTGCCTACCTTTATTATGTAGTTAAAAACAACTTTCCGTTTCCAGTGTGTATCCACTGACCTGTACTTTGAGCAGCCGGCCACTATATGACTTGAAGTAGCTATAGTAGATCTTACTCATGGTGTCAACATATTCATCTCTGATCTCCTTGGCAACTGTCCTTTCATTGGCCAAGAGGAACTGGTAGAAGAATCTAGGGTATAAAGAGATAATGGACAGTATGTGTGGATAGATGTGAAGCATGTTGTTGTGTGGCATCATGTTACTACACAGATGCAGATGTCTCTTTAGTAACATTTCCATTGTCTACAAACATCCAACATCCATCGACATCCAATCAATGTCGATGACAAATGCACTTCATGAGGCTTAAACAGTAAACCTTACTTCCACATACCTGAATTTGAGCAGTGTGTTTTGTGGAATCTGGTAGTTGGTCATGGGTTTTCTGAATGAGTAGATCTTCTGAAGGATGAACTCTCGGATCTTAGAGACTGCCTAGAATGATGAACGAAATATTTGTGTATATTAATAAGTGCATAAATATAAACTTAATTTCATTGGTGATGTTTGTACAATTGTCAGGACCAGTTTTATTGGCAAACTAAGTATTCACATACCAGGATACTGACTGGGTGGGTTGGGTTGTTGCTACTGCAAGTCACATTTAGACATAATTTAATTCATTCGTTTTTCCCCATTTCTTCCCAATGTAGTCATTGCCAATTCCACTCCCATGTGTCTGCCAACACAGTTGCAGAAGGAGCGAGTGCATTCTCCGGCAGCGGCAACAGCCGCGGAACGTCCGCGGAACTTCCGGTGGAGGAGCGGCAGCTCCCGGCAGTGACTGCCGGCGGTGGAGCGTCAGCTGCCGGCGGAGCAGCGGAACTGCCGCGGAAACTGCCGGTGGAGGAGCGGCAGTCGCGGAACTGCCGGTGGAGGAGCGGCAGTCAACTTCTTTTTCCGCCGATAAAGTATAGTTTTGGACCATGACGGAGCCGCGCCGAATCAGCAGACCTTGAGGCCAAGGAGTCGCGCCCGAGCGCCTCCAGGCGCGAGTGCCCGCGACGACCGGCCGATGGTCTGCTATTCGACTAAGCGGCGTCCGTGTTGTACCGATAGGCACAGAATCGTAAATAATATTAGTGGGGACTGCGTTACACAAACGCAGCACACTCCCAAAGCTGACGCCACCGGCAGCTCCAGCCGCCGCCGCCGCCGCCGCCGCCACCGGCAGCAGCCGCTGCCGGAAAATGCACTCGCTGTCCCTCCACAGTTGGTCTCGGGAGGGTGTAGATTACTGAGTTTTTTCCAGCTGCTTCTTTTCACCTAGTGCAGCGACAAGGACACAATCCCTTGCCAGTTTCCACTTTCCCACCCGCTAACACTGCTAACAGTGTTCATTGGAGCACCTGGCCAAGCCAGAGGCACCACTGCCAGGAATCAAACAAGAGCCTCTGTGGTGGTGGATGGAAGTTTTCCTACCCTTATCTAATCGACTCTCCATGTTGATTAACTTGCTTACCTTGATTTTGAGCCGGTCCACTATGTCCTGTATGTCGGAACAGGCCAGTGTCTCCCTGAAGCTGAGCTCTTTGGCAAAGTTGATCTTGTTGTTGAGCTCATGGAGCTGCTCCAAAAACTCCTGCTCCGTCACAGGACTGTCCAGGATGACCCTGGAGAAAAGAGGAGAGGAGAGGAAACAGCTAAAACACATTCGTAAACACGGCCACCAATACCATCTTACTCAACCATCGACATGCTTCACTTACGAGATCATGTTTCCGGGGACCACCAGCTCATCGACCAGCTGGCTGAGGTGACTGCGTACAGCCTGTCTGTTCTTAAGCCTGACGTTCATACTGACAGATTGTTGCTGCAGTGTCTGGATCTCACTGCTGATGGACGACAGGTCACTCTGGAATCCACTCAGCATCCCTTCCATACGCTGGAGATTGGAGGAGAGAAAAGTGGCGGACAAAATAAAACCACCTCAGTGAGTTTAGTTCAAAAACACCATCTGCAAGTACCCCATTCAACTTTGTGAACACTCTAAAGAGGAACCTTGTTTTGTTTGTACCCAGCAATGGTTAACTGGTTAAGATCTTGACAGGAGCAAAAGGAGACGATGGAGAGACAGAAAGAATGTCAAAGACGGATATAGTTACAATAAAAGAAGACTCAATTGAAGTAATTGCCTATTAGGTCAAAGTGGCCAGTTTTACACACACAATCAGCATGAGTTGCTTTCTTTCTAGTGAATAAAAGTAACCTCTCTTACCTCCAGTATGGAGTCACAAGCAGTGATCTGATTGTGCAGTAAGGCAATATTTTGGCTCTCCTTGATATCTGACACAGAGAGGTTAGGGATCAGAACATGGTAAAATTCAGAGTCAGAAGAATACGGCAGCAGTGACAACACAGAAATGTGTGTGGGGAGGAATTAATTGGCATGACGACTGAATTCGGGAGAAAAAGGGGGGAAAAAAACTTGAATGTTCAATGAAGTGTATAAAAGCTTTAACAAGGACAGGTAAAATATCTGCACACAGAGTTATAGCTCCCAAACAAATGTATTTCAAGGGCAACGTTTTAACAAACCACAACACCATCCACTGCCATGGACTTGTTGCTTTTTTTGTAACACCCAAACAGATGTTTATGTAGGAATTCACTGTTTGTATAGTAAATCTATTAAGCATCAGTGTAAGTATTCTATTGAAGGTTTATGGATACAATCTTTGATGGAGGCTTGTTCAATCCTCTGGAGTTCTGCCTCCACTTGTTTGGAGTACTGTCTCAAGTCGACACCCTGAAAGATCACCGGAGAAACAATGCAGTCAATGGCTCTGGCTGTAAGACCATTTTAATAATAACTTTAATAAACAGTAATAGCAGATAACTACCTGTAATAGCATTTATTTATGTCATCTTGGTCTTGGATCAAAGTTAAACATATAGCTCGCAAAAAACTCATCATCATAAACATTCACATCATGACATTCTTACTGTTTTGAGTGCCTCCTTAACCAGGTCATCTTCAAGGTTGGCCTGAATGTGAACTGGAGGAGAGGAGACAAAGCAAAATGCATTATATATATATATATATATATATATATATATATATATATATATATATATATATATGCTCAACTGTGTGTTACTGTCCAGATGTGACCCTTTGTTTAGATAGCGAATCTTCATATCCTTCCTGTTCTATTTTATTAAATTCCTCTGGATATTCAGAATAAATGTTGCCTTACTGTCTACTTCATCCAAGATGAACTCATCGGTAGTGATGTCCAGGTCACCCAGGTTTAGATTAGGCATGTCTCCCTCCTTCTGCAAACACAATGGCACAAATAATTGTATAAAGAGGTAGCAATATTCATCTGTAATATTATCCATACGGTGCTCATTTACATAATCTTAATGGACATGGGGATAATATTCATTATTTCATTACAGTGACTGTCAGACAAAGACAACATAAATAGATATTCCTTCAAATCCAAGTGTCACACAAGCAAAATCAACAACAATCTGGCTGTAAAATGTCCAGGTTCCAGGACAGGTCTTCAGGAGTTGCAGTTAGCCCTAGTGTCTGTGAAACTACATACATTTCATGTATTCCAAATACATGAAATGCATGTAATATCAGTGTCACAGACATTCTATGGCTAGAGTTGCAGCCTGCAGATGACATTGCACATAAAATGACTTAGTTTCAAACGACCAGGAAATAGTTTCCCAATTCTTTAATACTGTAGCCACTAGCCAGCCAAAGCCAAGTTAGAGGCTACACCCCATAATGCTAGAATTGTAAATACACGATTTGGAACCCTAAACTGAAGGCAGTTACAGAATTATAATTATTTACCATAGTTCACTTTCTAGCGTCATTTACAGCCTAGCTATCACTGACTGCATCATCGATGATGCTGGTGTACACTTGCTATGAATGCTTTATAGAACCAGCACAAACGGTTGAATACCGTGAATATATATATTTTTGTCGTTTCCTACAAAACGTTACCTCGTCTTGCAAATATGCCATGGCGTTTTCAGTGGGGTTGACAGCTGTGTTTACATCCGAGGACACAACTCCGATGACAGCGACCTCCGCCATCGCTGCCATTATACACCAACGTCAAATAAACTACAAATCAGTGTTGCCAGGTTTTGCGAGAGAAACAAGCAACCAGGTCTATGAAAACAAGCCCAAAATAATCGGCTATTTAAAAATAGCCGATCTACAAGCTCACAATGCGTCACGATGCAACGCGTTGTGAGCTTGTAGATCGGCTATTTTCTAAGAAAATTATTGGAAAAAAAAGTGAAAATTTAGGAATATTTTCAAATCCACAAAACCTTGTATGGGGGTCTCTGGCACAAAATATTTTCTGAAGGTTGGGGTCTACAAAATATGTATTAATCTGGGGGTCCTTGACATGAAAATGTTTTAGAGCCACTGGTGTAAACAACATTTTAGAAACAAGCCCCACAAAAACACAGCCCACGTAACCACCAATATTTACAAGCAACTTTACAGAAAAATAAGCCCAAAGTCGCTTATAATAAGCGTTCATGGCAACACTGAATCCTGTCCATCGTTCCCCTGGGCCAGGCAATGGGATAATAAATGTTCCGTGTCGAATTAACAGGTCAGGAAATGCACACACGTTTTTAAAAAATACATTAAATAATTGCATGACATATCTAAAATAGAAAAAATATATATTTTGTTTAAATCCAAGTAAATATGAATATTTGTTTTAACTTTTGACAATGTTTTAGTGGGACGAGTTAAGTGTGACGGACACACTTCCGTTCTGAAGTCTCAAACAGGACCCAAAGTCATCGCGAGATCTCCACGACTTCCTCTTCGCAAGGAACCTGCTTCCAAGATGGTGAGAACAAAATTTAGACTTTCTGGAATCCTTCACAAATCTACCTTCATCCTGTCTCTAATGTACTCGTTTGTCATACTTATTGGCGTAATGCTGTCTAACTGAGGTGTACGCATGACACGAAGACTACATTTGTGTGATATCCATTTCACAATCGCTCTTATAAAGCGATTTTATCACGCTTACAGTGGGCATTAGCCCGCGGTGACACACCGACATGCATTGGGATGATAACAGTAGCCAACTTTACTGAACTATTGATCATTGAATGAACGCAAGTTCTTTTTTTGTTGCAAACGTGTCTATTTGTGCGTATGTTTATCATATTCTTGTAGGAAAGTCTATTTGTGTCGCCGTTAATGCTGTCCAGTCAGTGTCCACCTATGTTAACAACTGAAAAGCTAGCTTACTAGCCGCCGGTGCTAACTCTACTGTGTTTGCTTATGGTTGTGAAGCTTTACAGTGCTGACTGAATGCATAGATGTAAGCCTAATTAGACATGTCATTTTTTCCCCAGTCTCTTGTCATCCCTGAGAAGTTCCAGCACATTCTTCGTGTTTTGAACACGAACATCGATGGTAGGAGGAAGATTGCCTTCGCCATCACTGCCATTAAGGTGAGCTCATTCCTCTTAGAAGAAACTATTCAAAATGGATTTGTCTTGAAAGGCAGTTGTTGCTCATTGCTCTGTTGGTGCAACTTTGCAGATTTGTGGTTGTCTTTGGTTTGACAGACACCCTGCAGATGGTGTATTGCTGGAACTTTTGTGTATTATAAAACTCTTTGATCATGTCTGTATTTGCTTGTATGTGTATGAAATGTACCCTTGTATGTAAGTGTATCTGCATGTCTGTCTGACTGAAGCAGTAGTGCTTGTTGACTATTGGCATTATACTGTACTGTAACTCTGCGTCTTGTGTCTCCTCAGGGTGTTGGCAGACGTTACGCCCATGTCGTCCTGAGAAAGGCCGACATCGACCTCACCAAGAGGGCTGGAGAGTTGACAGAGGAGGAGGTGAGCATGGACCTGTGCTCGGGCTGTGTAGTGTTGACAAAGACATATTTCTTCAGCACCCTGTTCCCCTAGCCTGGTAAACCCTCCCTCCGGAAATCTCAATTCCATTTCATTTCAGGAGTGAGTCTGGCATGATCCGCCTTTCTGCAATATTGGCTCTGTATGCCAAACGGCCGGGCCTATCAGCGTCGTCGCTCATTGTTCTGTGATTGACAGCTTACGTTGGCCAATCAGGTGGCGAGTTCGAGTGAGCCCAAAACACGAACGGCAGCCATCTTTTTCTTGTGCGGCCAATTCTCCGCTATTTTTTTTACTTCAAAAAGCTCTCTAACTTCTATTTTGAGGCACGGAATTTACTTATAAGATATCGTTTGGATAGAATTTAGTTGTTTAACTTCATATATGTGGTCAATTAATCATGACAAAGCCTATTTAAAAAATAATAATTAGAGAACCGGTAGGGGCGGGCAGTGACACCATTGTACCCGAAAAAGGCAACCCATTTTTGGTATGGCTGTCTCAAAAGTCCCGTCGCGTCACATTAAGACTGGTGAACTGCTGATTGGCTGAAGGGGAAAAATTATCATTGGCTGAAGGGGTTGTCAGTCAACGGTATTACTCCCGCCCAACTCCAGCACAGCCAATATTGCAGACAGGCGGATCATGCCAGACTCACTCCTGAAATGAAATGGAATTGAGATTTCCGGAGGGAGGGTTTACCAGGCTTGTTCCCCCTCATCTGCATTCACACATTTGGCGCTCTCTGTACTCGAGGTCTTTCATAATAGTTCATTTGGTTTTGTCCTTGTATTGCTTGTGGCTATTAACCATATGAACCCTAGAATCCTATTCTGACGCAAACAGACGTATCTGCAAGCTCACAACATGTTGTGATACGACGTGTAGTGAGCTTGTTGATAGGCTATTTTTGTGTTTAAGGGGGTAAAAGAGTTGACCAAGTATAGAGCCCTGGGGGAGCCCAACTTAAGTATAGGGCTTAAGTGGTTATTTATCTTTTCACTTAAAAAACGTTTCAGGGTGACTGACAATTCAGTTCAAGTTCTAGAGACACAATCTCAATATAACTATATTATCTCAACATGGCCATGAAAAGGCTTTCCAATGATGTAAACAACCATCAAAAACAAAACTAGCTCTGCATAGATAGAGGAACAGCAGCAATATTTAAGGCCAACAAAAATGAAAGAAATTGTTAACCTACTTTGTGCAAAAGCATTACTTAATGGTCATAAGTAATAATGTACATATGGCAGTCTTTTGTGTTGTTGTTGACATGACGCTAATGTTCAGATTTTTCTTTGTCTGTGCGTTTGCTCAACCTTAGGTTGAGAGGGTGGTGACTATCATGCAGAATCCTCGCCAGTACAAAATCCCAGACTGGTTCCTCAACAGGCAGAAGGACGTTAAGGATGGCAAATACAGCCAGGTACAGTATTCTTTGTAGTAATCTATAACCTAAGAATGATCACCTGACCTTACTAGCAACAACGCATCAGTTATAATTGCACATTTGTGGCATTGCCTGTGATTCTGTTAATCCGTGTTTGAGAGACCAGAACCTTTCAGTAAATGTTTGCGTTTACTATTTCCACCCGACAGCGACGATAGTTCTGCATTCATTATACAGGATTTTAATATAGGTGCCACTGTTGGGAATGTCTTTGCAGTCAAGAATGCCTTGCAGTATTATAAAGGCTTGTCTTTTTGTATGGCTGCAATGGTAAATAATTGGGATCCTCATCTCTAGACGTATTGTCATGCCGTTTGAGCTATATGGGGGATCCAAAGGGTTTCGTTTCTCATGACCGTTACTGTTGAAGAGATGAAGCATTGTATGTCAACTGGTGTTGTCTTCTGTTTTTAGGTCCTTGCCAACGGTCTGGACAACAAGCTGAGAGAAGATCTGGAGAGGCTGAAGAAGATCAGGGCTCACCGTGGTCTCAGGCACTTCTGGGGGTAAGAACTCCTATGGCTTTTATTCTAGGGCTGTCCACTAGTACCATATTACAAGCATGTGATCCTGAAAGCAGCGGACTTTCCCCCCCTGCATGCCTATAGCTTTTTAGCTTAAAAGCATCCTGGGGATAAATGGCAGGGGAGACTTCTGCTACGTTTTTGTTTTACATAAACTTTTCCTATTCTTTGGAAATGTGTGGCTTGTTTTGTGTTTCTGTGTCCATGTGCTTCCCATGGAGTGCAGTTGAGGATGAATACAGTTGCACACTTAAGGTTTAACTGGATTATGGCATACAGAAAAACAAAACAAATTAAAAGGGCGACATTGGTCTGTATTTAAAAGTGAGGGGGACGCTAATGACTGATATTTGGGGTTGTATTCATAAAGTCTTAAAGAAAAGCACTGTTCATGTCAAATATTGACATGAAATGATTGTCAAAGCTGATCTCTGATCAACTCTAGATCCAAATTGATTTCATGAATACAAGGAAGGAACATATGTATTTTAGTTGTTACAACTTTTTGCACTGCTGCTAAGCTGGTTAGGGCTCCCTCATTAGAGATCTTGTATCAACAGGATTTTACCTGAATAAATAGGTCAAAAGGAAAAAACGTAAAGCTCTGAGACCATAGACGTGTAATTCTGTAATATAAGCACTTAATTGTAATGGTTAACCAGCAGCAATGTAAGCTGTCAGTTAACATGGTGCCTAATCGCGAAACTGATTTATCCATGATTGAGTTTGATTGAAATGTCATAACTCAACTACTCTACTTAATTGCTATATGTAAAGGTCAACTCATGTTTATTTTCATTAACACGACTGATGTTTTTCAACTGCCTATTCTCTTTTCCACTCTCTCTCCATCTCTTCTAGTCTGCGTGTGCGTGGTCAGCATACCAAGACAACCGGCCGTCGTGGTCGCACAGTCGGTGTGTCCAAGAAGAAGTAAAACCTCTCCTTGCTCCCTTTTTGTGTCAATAAATCACCACAGTCCACAAACACATGCATGTCTGCTTTTTTTCATTCCATATCTGAATAATATGGTGTTTAAAAGGGAAATTCCATTGCCATGCAACATTTAAAACCATTTCCCAGATGCAGAACTGATTCGTCCATGTGACTGACCGAAATGGTGGCAGCGGGAGTAGCAATTTCCTTAAAGGTCTTAACACATTGACTGCCAATCACGTAGATCTACGCGAACCGCTTTAAAGCCGCCACGTGCCAATCGCGTAGATCTACGTTAAGTGCTCTTTTTTTTTCCAATTTCACCCAAAGACCAAGGAGATATGATTAGTTGAAGATCTAGACTCCTATCCACTTCCTTGTTAACTTAAAACTTAAAAATGCTGTATTTCGGCTCCCGAGTACTTTTTTTTTTCCAATGAAAAACTCTGGCACTGGCTAAAAAAAATATGAAATAATTCTGGCAGTCAATGTGTTAATGACCTACAGTATACTTCAAACCTTGTTCAATTTGGAATTTGAATAACCATTTTAACATGCATGTTCACTTGTATTGACTGGACAGTGGACAACTGACCTTTTGTTTTACTTTTAGTAATGCAGTAAGCTGGAACATGAGCAGTAGGTTAGTAGCTCTACTGATAGACATTTTAGTCTGCAGTTCAGCAATAACCGGAGTGGAATTTCCCCAAATTGGTTCCTGACCATCTTTGCTGATGTCTTAAACCATAAGTTAATCAGGGAACACTAAAATGAAATCTAAAAGTAAGCCTATACGTTTTGGTATATCCCATCAGATCTAGCCACTGCAGCTTGAATGGTGTAGGAGAGGCTCAGTCTGCTAAATATTTCAAAGAGATGACACAATGCTTGAGCGTTTTAGTCCAATTTAATGTGCTGATTGGTTTCTACCACCAACGGATAAATATTCACATATCAGTGCAAATTTGAAGCAAAATATTGCATCTTTTTAAAGATAAATGTAGGAAATCCCAATATAAGCCTGCAGAACGTATCAGATGAGGGCAGAAGTCAGGTTACCTGTGGAATAGGTGTGAAAATGAGACCTGTCACAATGTTGAGATTGGTTTGTTGGAAGAGGCAACCAAAACTATTGTAGCCTTCCCCCCCCTCTTGATCTACTAAAGAAACTCACGATCCTTTACACCTGTGTGCCATTAGTAAAGTGTTATTGAATTTAAGTGAAATAGAAACATCAGCAGAAGTACAGAAAATATAACTGGTCGAGCTGACAGTAAATGCCTAAAACTTGTTGGCAATTTCTTTTTTTTTTAACAATTCTCCATTTCTTACAAAGCCATGTTGTATTATAAGTTATATAAAATTGCCTCAACAAACTAAGTATACATCTTCATAAACAGCTAAGTGCTTCAGGTACACACATCCCTACGTAGAAATTATATATATATAAAATAAAATAATTTTAGTCATTGATTTGTTTCATATCAAATTGCTGAAAATCACATATGGTGACGGAAGAGTATCTCAACCAGTGGGTCTTGATAGTTTGAGACAGAATATCTTCAGTGCAAAATCAGTGAGGAACCACCTCATATAGGGCAATATATTCTTGCATCCACGTTTTCACAACTTTTATTTTTAGAAAATCCTCTTGAGTCTGCAACATGACTGGTTGACAAACAAGGGCGATATTTTCATTCTTATAACCTGCAGAATATGTGAAGTCTGTCCTGAGGTATTCACACAAACCATTATATATCCAATGTAATAAAAAAATAAGCGATTAACAAGTTTAGAGCCTTGTGCAAAGTTACATTTCAGTAAAGCAATCTGTGATTGGTGAAAACTGCAGCAGGTGGCTATGCAGTTACAGAGTGGTGTTTGTATATTTTTTATAAATCAGTATATATAGTAATGTATTAAAATGTAACACAAAAAAACACTCAAATTGTTCATGTCATGAGAAAACACGATGGACAATTATTACTGCATTCTTCAGTGACGAAGGCAGGAAAAGAACTTTTCTTTCTCCACCATCCACAGTTTTACCAGAATGAATTTTCAAATGATGTTTGGTTACCTGCCAAATGGTTGCCATAGTAAACTAACTTACCAGTCAAATACAAATGGTTACCTGGTCAAGTGGTTGATTGTAGTAGTAAAATGACTAAACCAATACATTTAAAATAGAGTGAAGATCTCCAAATGATAGCTGGTTAATTATTGTACCTGTCAAAGTGGCTGGTGGAGTACAATAATCCTTGGCTGGCAGTCATTTCCAGCTCTGGCTGTCACTGAACAGTTCCCTGCCTTTATTAAACTTATGCTAGTCCAATTTGTGTTTGTTCCCAATGCCACCAGTCAAGGCCATAAAACAAAAAACCCTTTTCAGCTTAATGCTAATGCGGAAACAGAATACACAGTTGCTTATTGTTCAGAGGAAAGCAGAGTGTGTTTGGAGGAGAAGAAGATAATACTTCTGAACCCACCCAACACCGGTCCACCCACCATCGCAGTGTGTGTCCCACTCTCTCTCTCTCTTCCTGTCTGTCTTATCCCTCTTTTGGTTCGGGGGACTTCTGTTGCGGCTGCTGTGATGGTGGTGGTTGGGGTGGTGTTTGCTGATCCTTGGTGGGGGCGTAGTACAGCTCCAGTGGTTTCCTGACCTTCCAGTATTTCTCATTGACCAGCTCCAGTGTCAGAGAACCATTCAACGTCTGGAAACGAGAGGCAAAGGGAGAACTCAATATTCAGCACACTGCATTGTACTGTTTTGTACTATTCACAGCCATTACTCTGTGGAATACAATTTATTTCATATCACTCATAAAAAGCACTTTGACTCACAGTATACAGCATTTCATGTTGGAAAGGTACATAAATCAATTGTATCATTCCATTCGTATTGTGTCGTACTCACAGAGAACTGTCCTGTCGTCATGATGTAAATTGTGTACTGTTTCTCACTGACAGTCTTCAGACTGGACCCCTCTGCTCCTCCATCTCGTCCCCCACCTTCTGCTCCTCTCCCCTCCCCTCCATCTTTTCTTCCCTCTGTACCTCTCCCCACCCCTGCATCTGTCTCCCCATCTGTCTGTCTCTCCTCTAGAGCAATGCGGAGGGCCAGGTATTTGGACAGGTGGTCCACGGTGGCGTTGGCTGTGGTCTTTACATATCTGAGAACACATGTTCGTGCACGCACGCGCGCACACACACACACACACACACACACACACACACACACACACACACACACACACTTATTTGGAGCTCGTTCAAGACACCGCTTAGCCACTTAAGACATTATATACCTAGCTAGTTGACAAGAGTCCCTCAAGTCTCTATACTAACAGAGCTCTATAATAGCAGCGCTAGAATGTTCCCTCTATATTGAATGTGTTTGCTGAAAATAGCCAATGTGCAAGCTCAAAACGCATTGCGTTGCGAGAATGTAGATCGGCTATTTTGGCCGAATGTACGCCACAGAATCAGGGCACTAGGGCTCAAGTGGTTAGGATTGCTCTGAATTCAATCAAACGTATCAATACAAGCTTTGTGAGGGGGATACATTCACTATAGCCACAGAAATGCTCTTGTTCCCCATCCAGCGTTACCCGCTCTGACTGTACAATGAAGTATGAACACAATGTAACCTGTAATCTGCTGTGCCAAGATGGTCAGTAAGGGAGTTTCACATGCATTCAGTCAGAGACATGCAGAGGGATAATGTAATATTTACTATGCGTTTATGTGCTCAGTCAGATCATGCCATGTCAGGGAAAATTCCTGCCTATGGGAGAGAGAGAGCGAGAGGATGAAGGATGGAGGGAGGGAGAGAAATGGGGGGAGGGGTAAAGAGAGCGGCCGGGAACAAAGGAGAAAGAAAGAGGAAGACGCAGAGAAGGAAGGACTGAACCAGATTTAGAAACAGAGATGGAAGTAGCATCTCTCTAGCTGGAAGGAACAAAGAGAAGGAAAGAGGGAGACGCAGAGAAGGAAGGACTGAACCAGATTTAGAAAGAGAGATGGAAGTACGGTTGGAGGTGGGGGTGGGGTGAGGGATAAAGACTAATTCGCGAAAGAGAGAGAGTTAAGGACAGACAAAACCTGTTCCTCTCAGCGTCACCTGGTCTGACTGTATTCCCGCCCGCTGTCAACCAGCTGAGGGTGTGGCCTGAACACCATCTCTATCTCCGATGACGGCCCCTCTTTGAGACGTCGCGGTGGCGGGGCGGGGCTGCCGGCCTCAGAGCCCTCCTCTGAGACGCGTCGGCGCTTGCGGCTCGGACCTGGACCAGGACCGGGACCCACATCCGAGGGGGTGTGGCTCCGCGAGTGACGCGGGGGTGCCGAGTCATGGGACAGATGGGAGCGGGCGTCGCCGTTGTCCTCCCCCCCACTGAAGGTGGCGTTGTCGCTTTCATGAGCGGCCCTCCGAGCACGCTGGACCCTGGGGTGAAAGATAATAGAGGGTAGAATACACACGGATCTGTTGGGGGGAATAATATTTTTATGAGCTGCCACCACCAGTGAAAGCCAATCATTTTGACAATAATGTCCAAGAGGATTAAATCGCTAAAAAGCGTTTTCTCCTGTGTCTCTTTCCCCCAGAATAGGGACGCTAGTGCCTAGTGGATAGATCCCATAGTGTTTTTTATAAAAAATAAAGGTGGTGGCAGTTGGGAAAAGAACACTACATGATTGTGAACATGCCTTTACTTTAGCTCCAGAGCCTTCTCTGTGATTCCTCTCCTACACAGTCTGTCAAGAAATACTAATGGGGAGGTGGGCTGCCCCTAAAAATAAAATAAAAAAATCCCCACCCCTTCTTCCTCTGTCTCTCAGACCTGTGGCGAGCCTGTCGGCGCAGGCCCTCCTCGATGCTGGTGCTGAGCGCCTCCTTGTTGTGCAGCTGGTTGAGGCGCTCCAGTACGCGGTCCTGGTGGGCCTCGTACTCGTCGCGGCTCGGGTAGATCTTGGAGATGAGCGCGTCGAAGTTGGAGTCTCGCCGCAGCGAGCGTCTCGATACCAGCTTCTTCCTGCACGTTGGACACTCCTTGTTCCTGGAGGGGAGGGGGAGGGACAGAGGGAGAGGGAGAAGATGAGGAAGGGGGGAAGGGAGTGTGAACGCAGGCTGTCGCACGTGGGTGTGTGTGAATGCAGCGCAGGGACTGTGTGTGTGCATCTGAAAAACTGACCCATTTATTTTTGTGCTTTTATGCCTTTATTGGCAGGACAGTAGGCTGACAGGAAATGGGGAGAGAGAGATGGGGAGTGACGTGCAGCAAAGGCCGTCGGGATCGGGACTCGAACCCGCGACACGCTGTCAGGCTACACTGAGCCTAGGTGCTTGGACCGCTACGCCAGCGGGCCAGGCCAAGCGGACCCATTTTTACTCTGTCAGAGTCTCTGGGCAGCAGCGGCTCAAGAGGTAGAGCAGCCGCTTAGGAAACGGACGTTTCCCGGTTCGGTCCCTGGCTCCCCGTGTTTGTATTGAAGTGTCCTTGAGCAAGACACTTCACCCCCAATTGCTCTTGCTCCCGATGAGCAGGTTGGTGTCTTGTATGGTTTCCTCCGCCGTCGGTGTGTGAATGACATGCATGTTATTGTAAAGCGCTTTTGGATAAAAGACACTATATAAATCTACCATTTACCCTTTAAAATTAACACTGACGATTTTACTCTGTGCGTGTCTGTGTGTCTACACACCCTGATCTCAGCGCGGTGACGATACAGTCAGAGCAGAAACGGTGTAGACACTCCTTGGTCGTCATGGTGTTTTTCAGCATGTCCAGACAAATGGGACACATCAACTCACTGTGCAGGGCCCTGGGAGACACCGCTACTTCTGTCCCGTCCATGATGGCCTCCTGAACACGCACGCACGCGCACACACACACACACACACACACACACACACACACACACACACACACACACACACACACACACACACACACACACACACACACACACACACACACACACACACACACACACACACACACACACACACACACACACACACACACACACACACACGTGAGCTTGTAGATCAGCTATTTTTGGCTAATGTTCCCCCAAGTTCAAGTGCACCTGCAGGTCCACATCACACATGCTTACCTGTGGACTCCTATGTAGCTCATACAGGCTGAGCTCCCAGCTCTTATTTGGGCTCTGGATGTTGACAGGCATTGCCATGGTTACTGCCCCACAATACCCTTACTGGAAGGAGAGAGAGAGAGAGAGAGAACACAAAGTGGCTATTCATCATCATGTAATAATATCCACGCCAGAACAAAAACATGGCTAAATTGAGTGGAGAGCGAGCAAAAGTGTGTGTGAGAGTGAAAGTGAGAGTTAGAGCGAGAGAGAGAGAGAGAGAGAGAGAGAGAGAGAGAGGGGGGGGGGGGAGAATGGGCGTTCTAATTATGGCTATTTGGGAAGTAATTAATTAACAGCCATGGTAGCGGGAGAGCGAATGAAAATAGAACTAGACAGTATCTCTGTGTCACAGAGAGAGGCAGAAAGAGATCAACAGAACGGAGAGACTTTGTTTTGAAACTACGAAGTTGCTTCACTTGACAGATCATATCCCACTCGTCCTTCTTACCGAGGCCGCTGCGCTGACACATAAACAACAGATGCACCGAGACCATGCTGAACATCAGTGGTGGAAAAAGTACTCACATTTTTTACTTAAGTAAAAGTATCAATACTGCAATGTAGAAATAGGCTACTCTATTATAAGTGAAAGTCCGGAATAAAAAATGCACTTGAGTAAAAGTACAGAAGTATTGGCATCAAAAGTAAAAGTACTCATTATGCAGAAACATATCGAAAAATAGATCTACAAGCTCACAATGCATAGACATGCGATGCGACGCATTGTGAGCTTGATCGGCTATTTTCAAATGGCCGAAATGTAGCCTATATATATATAGGGCTGAAGTGGTTAATGTATATATTTTTTAATAATAATACAAATATACAAAATAACTATTAGTAACTTAAGTTTTTAAATAATTGTAGTGGAGTAAAAAGTGCAATATTTGTCTCTGAAATGTAGTGGAGTAGAAGTGAAAGTACTGAAAATTGGAAATACTCCAGTAAAGGGAAAAAAAGCCTCAAAACTGTACTTAAGTACAGTACTTGAGTAAATGTACCTCGTTACTTTACACAACTGCTGAACAGCTCCGGCGGGTCTGTCCGGAGTAAGTAGCCTATATACGCTTACGACGAGAAAAGGGACAAAATCCAGTCACTCACCTCGAAATGTGACGGGGCAGGACAGTGGCCCGTGGACCGGACAGCTGCTCTGCGGAGAATCCAACGACGATCCAACTGTTTTGAGACCGAATGACCCCAAAATCCCGAGGAAACGGATCCCTGCAACAGCTACATGCACGGCCTGACACGATTCGACCCGACGCGGCGGTGTAACAGCGCTGCGCGCATCGTTGCCCCCAGCAGCAGTCAGGAAATTATTCGACATGACAAATCAAGAACGCAACATTTTTTGCAAACTGTAGCCATCTTCTCGCCCGGAACAACTCCCTCGACCGTCGGCTCACAAAATACTACGCGACAGCGGCTACTAGCGCTTTGTTTGAGTAGTTAACTTTATTTATTTATTTACAGGATCGCGTGGAAACAAGCCATAGTGCTTTCTTGGTTCAACATCCTTTTGTATGAAACTGTACCTTTGTGCTTTTTTTGTTAATACAGTTTTCAATCAAATTGGCAGTTAAAACAAAATCACAACAATGTCATTATTTAGGAAAACGCTAATGTGGATTATGATTTATACACAAAAATGTTTCCATTGTGGTTCCACTTTCAGACATAGAACATGCAACAAACTGCGCAAACAACGATGAAACATAGAAACATGTATCCTTATATAAGTTTGGAGCAATGCATAGGACACTAAGATCTAACTATGACCAGTTAGTGTTCAGATCTAATAGTAGACCCTTAACAGACGACGTCACACTGATGAGAACCAGTATGCGTGCAGGTGCAACCAGTATGCACGCAATGAAACCCATTCTATCAGGTCTCGCTAGGACGCGCCTCACTAGCCAACACACAAGAGGGGGTTGTGGGGTGTGCTGAAACCAGCGTACCCCGAAACAACAGGTTGGAAATTGATTGCGTGAAACAATCACCTGTGCGTCCAGTCTCAATGTTTCTTGTAAACAAATAATAGGTCTATATGACCTGTTCAGGTGGAGCCATAATTTGAAGTCATTCTTAAATCTTGCAAGAGAATGTAGGGATTTCAGCGCATTGCATTGAATAAGCATTGTTATTGTAGGTTTGCAAAAAAAGTCTTGATCTAAATGAAATGTTATCGTTTGAAATGATGTCTGAAAATATCAGTAAAAAGTCATTTGTATTTGTTTTTGTTATAGTAAAATATATAATAAAAATCAGGGTGTTTGTACCTACTTTGGCCACTTGGTGTCACTTTGGGTCAACTCTATCTAATAGAGGTCACTGTTAAATAGAGTGTGAACACATTATAATGAACACACACATTTATAATGAAACAAAGATGAATTAACCCAATGATGTATCATATTTATAATCAAGCAAAGATAATTCATCCACTACTCATCAACACATATCATATTTATAATGAAGTAGAAAAACAAAGCAGTCCTGCACATTGTCTTCACTTACAAAACCTTTTATTTTTATTCATGTATAAAAAGCAGTTGTCCTGTGTACAGTGTAGCAGTAATGTCTCAGAGCCTCTGCCTGATGAGAAAAATACTAATATCTCCCCGGAACAAGGGGGAATTCCCCTTTAGGCTAGTGGTTTAGATGTTTGTGTCTTCATAGAACTATATGCAGTACAATGTTTTGGTTAAACTGTTTATTTTAACCCATTAAGACCTGAGGCCAATTCTACAAATGCCTTCTGAATCAGCAGTTCACACACTTTCAAGATTTTTAAAAAATGTTCAAAAATATCAGATGTACAAGCTTGCAGCTCGCAGCATATAGCTAAAATGACACAGACGCTTTCCCGGTTTTAAAGGGAACAGTAGAATGTTTTGGTCAAATTATGTTCAAGTAAAAACATGAAGTGTCTCTGGGACACAGCATCCTGTTGAAGCGACCATGAGCAAGGCATCGTACCGGTCATTGCTCATTAACGTTGAAGTTGCTCTAGAGATGACTGTGTCATAAAAAAGATGAATGTGTCCAACTTGTCTTTTAAGTCTTCAGAAAGAAAGAAAGAAGCACATATTTACCTAGACACTGGGAGGTATTTTAAGTACATCGGTTCAATCCTTCAACCCAAGATGTTCAGAGAGGTATGGGTCGATCTCACAGAGAATCTTTATCATGATTGAACGTGCCTTATCACTTTTCACCTGCATTGCGTTGGCCTCTTCCAGCTCAGAGTAGTTTAACACCTTCTCATCCAAAAGTGTCGAGGATAATTTTGAGACTGCCTTGAGAAATACCTTTGATGAAGCTGCTCCGCACAGCAAACAGTCTTTACTTTACTTTATTTGTTTATTTAGACAGGACAGAGCATATTAATGAACGTCACATGAACGTAAATACACCGGATTTAGCAAAGATGCTAATTTTCATCCGCAGTCCTCACACAAAACAGAAAAACAGAAAAACAATAACATCAGAAAACAGACAAACGGTGAAATACAATTACATTACATCACATAGCCTAAAAAAACCTAAAATATGATCACAAATGGTTGCAGCTTTGGTTTTCAAGCAACCATCTTTTCACATTGAATTTAAAAGATGGAAATGTAGCACAATCCCTTATATGTAGAGGAAGGCCATTCCATGCTACACAACCCTGTACTGAGAGGACATTTTGACCGAAGGTTGTTTGCCGGTGCGGCACTTCACAATCTCCTCGAGTGGTTGCTCTGGTACTGATTCCTCTTTCAGGCTTCCTTTTAATGAATTCCCTTAGGGGGGGCGGGCACAGACCATGTAAGGTCTTGTATATGACCCCAACCTGTTTGAACTTTTTGGTTCTCTTCTCGACGACTCGTGTGTGATGAAAATAGAAAACAGAACTCTGTAAGAAACATCATCAGGTTTTGATTAATCTACTTCATGTCTTTATTGTTGTTATTGCAAAAGAATAATCCTGTTGGCTCCATTTTATGGTTGAATAGAGCTTCTGTGTTTTAAATCTCTCAAAAGGATCATTGTCAAAAGAAGAGGTCCATTAAAATACTTTTATTTTCTAGTCATAGTCAGCAACAAACATCTTTGACAGGTTCACCAATAACATACTGTGTTTTACTAGCAGAATACAGTGGGTAGTATACTATAAATATCATGGTGTATTGGATGTTTCTATACTATAAATATCATGGTGTATTCATTGGATGTTTCTATACTATAAATATCATGGTGTATTGGATGTTTCTATACTATAAATATCATGGTGTATTCATTGGATGTTTCTATACTATAAATATCATGGTGTATTGGATGTTTCTATACTATAAACATCATAGTCATAGTGTATTGGATGTTTCTATACTATAA
This sequence comes from Gymnoscopelus braueri, assembly GCF_963280865.1. Taxonomy (NCBI): domain Eukaryota; kingdom Metazoa; phylum Chordata; class Actinopteri; order Myctophiformes; family Myctophidae; genus Gymnoscopelus; species Gymnoscopelus braueri. The sequence continues at coordinate 38,524,182 of NC_137613.1, read as the reverse complement.
ACATCATGGTGTATTGGATGTTTCTATACTATAAACATCATAGTGTATTGGATGTTTCTATACTATAAACATCATAGTGTATTGGATGTTTCTATACTATAAACATCATGGTGTATTGGATGTTTCTATACTATAAATATCATGGTGTATTGGATGTTTCTATACTATAAATATCATGGTGTATCAAAATTGTCCTCCACTGACCTGGACGTCAGGGACCATTTGAGGCTCGTCTATCTTCGTTGTCGGGTGGTGATGATGATGGTGGGGAGGTGGGAAGGGAACCAGTGTAGATCTGGTTGCGTAGCCGCTTAGGTTGGGGTAGAACGTTGGCAGGTGCTGCTTGTCGAGGTTGTCCAGAGCTTTGACATTAACGTCTGCAAACTTGCTAGCGCTGCATAAAGATGGAAATGTGCATCGCATGTAAACATGTTTAATTGATTGATGAATGGCCCAAACTATACCGTTTACTGAGAGGACCCCCTCCCTCGTCTGACGACGTTGTCAACTGTCTGATTTAAACTCTGTAGGGAACTGAGGTGCTCCAAATGAGAGCTTAGATGAGAATTGATTGATTAATATCAATGAAATTCGCTATATATCTGAAAAACAGTGTTGAAAGGAGTTTGACGTCGTCAGCGGTCTGACACAATTGTTAGATTATTAAATTAGATTATTATTCATTAAACTCTGAAGACACACTGAGGCGCTCCTGTTTTCATTAGAAGCCTATCAGTAGTAAGTTTCCCTTATTACACAAATGTGTTACGAATGTAGCATAGATAAAATAAATAAAAAAACATGTAAATCCCAAGCTTGGAACAAATTTAAGGCTAAGCCTTAGTTTGTTTATTTGAAGAGGTTTTCTTTATAATGTATTTATTTCATCTGGGATATATGTTTTAAAATCCATTTATTTATAAAATATATTTAAAGTTATTATTTTACAAAGAAAAAAAGTATATGCCTTAGGGTGTACCTTACAGTTAATGTATGTACCTCATGAATAAAAAGGCATTATTTAATTTCATATATATTGAAAAGAAGATAAGAGAAAATACAGTTGTTAAAAAAATACCAGATTTTTGTAAGATAAATGGTTTTTCAGTAATTTGATAAAACCTAAGGATAAAACTAAGAAATGCTTTGTTAAAAAGGTAGGTTTTTAGTCCAACTATAACTGCTATAACGAGAATGATAGCCATGAATAATATCACTTTCTGAGTAATTGTATGAAGGATAGAAACTCTGCCAGCCAGACTGCAGACTGAGCAGTCCATTTGTTTATAGAACGTTATACAGAACAAAGTTTGTTATTTTCTGATCATTGACTAGTGACTTTATTCTCACCTGTTGCCTCCCACGTTGCCCTGTGGACAGCCACAACAGACATGTAATGTTATATGATGTGTGATGATGTTAGTCAATGGGGACTGTCAGGCATCTGGCTTCTGCTTCTCCTTCTGGTCCGCCGGGGCCTCCACCTGCCTTCAGCTTCAGGTCCGCCAGGGACTCCACACATGCCTTCACGGCCTCGACACCTGCCTTCAGGGCCTCGACACCTGAAACACCTGAATTCATGTCCGCCAGGCCTCTGAGGATCTCTGATTGAGACTCTGATAACCTAGGCGGCAGAACAGAAGGTTTCTCAATGGTTTATTGTAGTATCAGGTGTTGTTGAAATCACATTTCTCCCTTTTCTACATGCCATAAGCTTGTCTTGTCTTGGATAAGGTTCATATTTGCTTGTCAGTCATCTCCTTATTCCTGAGACTAGTTGTGTGAGGTTTTAGTGAAAATTAAATAAAATGACAGAACACATACTGAACCTTCGAAGCAGCATATTGGCCTGGGCATAAAGTATACGGCACCTAGAGATATCTCTATCATCTTGGAGATTGTCTGTAAAAATGTGGCCCAGATACTTAATTTCCTGGCACAAAGATAAACGACTGTCACTTACGTAAAAGTCTGGGAAAGCCAATTTCTTGTCCTCATGGCTTCTCACAAACATGACAACTTTTATTTGCATTATAAATAATGTCATGGTCATTGCCATACTTTGAGCAGACTCTCAATAGCTGCTGTAACCCTCCACTGTAAGGACTTAGCACGACCAGGTCATCAGGCCAACCAGGCTTAATGTTGTGCACCTTCCCCCCCCCCCCTTTTACAGAGCTGCCTACCAATGAGAGCCTCCACAATGTTATCATACATGACACAAATTTGGATGCCATGCTGCACGTTTTTGCAGTTCAGATTATTACAGTACTGTGCCTCCTTAGGCAGGTCAATGTTATCAAGCAGGTTATCAGTAGTAGCAGTGTAATAATAATAATAATAATAATAATAATAATAATAATAATAATAGCTTGAATTTATATAGCGCCTTTCATAAACCCAAGGACGCTTTACATCAGAACAACTAACAGACAAATGAACAAACAAACGACAAACAACTATATGCCATAAACCTGAGCTACTGACCATTACCATCTGAACGCAACTGCGAAGCCCGTTTTTCAATGTCATCAAATCTCAGCTTATTGTTAGCGTTTATGTGTCAAACAATGGGAGATCACACTGGGTTGCCAGGTTTCGCGCAAGAAACAAGCAGCAAGACCTATGAAAACAACTTCAGACACACGACGGCATCCTACAAGCAACATGGTCTATGAAAAGAAGGCCAAACGAAGCGCCTTCACACATATACATATATACATATACATTGCCTCTTGTGTGTGTGTGTGTGTGTGTGTGTGTGTGTGTGTGTGTGTGTGTGTGTGTGTGTGTGTGTGTGTGTGTGTGTGTGTGTGTGTGTGTGTGTGTGGGGGGGATGAAAAGTACATTGCAGTAAATTTGGAAAACTGTTTATCTTTGTCAGTTACATCAGTTGCTGTGCAGACAGGTGATTTCACTTTTTCTTTACGAGTAAACTATACTTCAACTGAGGACTCCAAAGAAAACGCAGTCTAATATGCAGAACAAGTTATTATCAAGGTAATATTTTTTAAAGGTCTGAAATTCCCAAATAATAAAGCAATCAGTAACAAATGCCAGAAAACAAGCAAAAAATAAATAAATGTAATAACACACACAGCACAAAGCGAGAACCATGACACCATCCAAAAATGAATGTAAAAAAAAAAAAAGAGATACAAATCTGAAGATACATTAATGTTTGAAATGAGCTACATGGCCGAATTAGACAGCATCAACTGCTCCAAAAACATTCACACTTTATCCACAATTACATAGCAGCCACAAGGTGGTGCCATAGTAACGGCTGCAGCTGTTGCTAGGCGGAACCATAGACTGTATAAATTGGGGCGGAACAGGTGCATCAGCTGGTTATTATACCTAACAAGGGCTGCTGCCCAGTACCTCGCTCACACCACCTGCCCAATGCCAATGTAATGTGAATTACAGCTCATGACATTATGTAATTGCTTATTTTATTTTATTTTTTACATTTCCCACCTGACCTGTCAATGCAATGTGATAAGTAAAAACGAAACAAAAAAACAAACAAAAAAACAATTAACAATCATATTATGATTGGTTGCCAACACAGACAGACAGACAGACAGACAGACAGAAAGTGTAATCAGAAAATCTCTAGGGTTTACTCTCTAAAATAGTAGCCTACAGCTATAGAATATGGAACGTTTTCCATATTCAAGATGTTTATTAATTGTAGTGTGTCAGAGACGTAGCCACCGAAGAAAGCACGAGAGCACAGCAAAACGGTTGCCTTTTTTTTCTTTCTTTCATGTTCTTATCACGTTCAAGTTTAAAATAAATAGTAAAACAATTGAATGCACGCCTGCTCGGACCGTTTTATAGAGATTTTGTGGATTGTTCTTGCGACCCTGCACACAAAAATGTTGACTGGAGACTGAGGCAAGTTATTTGAGAGAGCAACAAATGACTAAATTGAGTGGAGCGCGAGCAAAAGTGTGTGCCTGTGTGTGTGTGTGTGTGTGTGTGTGTGTGTGTGTGTGTGTGTGTGAGTGAGAGAGTTAGAGAGTAAGAATTATAGGCTATTTGGGAGGTAATTAATTAACAGCCAGAGTGACAGTGCCAGACTAGAGTGACTTTAAATATGTTGTTCAGTTCTATCGGTTCCTTCATTCCTTTTTGCATTATACTTTCACCGAGAGTACTAGACCAGTGGTTTGCAACCTATGGGTCGGGACCCCCAGGGGGGTCCCCAGATGATAGTGAAGTGTCAATTTAAAGATTTTTTCATACATAAAAAGAAAGAAAAAAAAACTATACAATAAAAATTGGTAAAACATTGGCCAAATTGTCAAATGATATAAGAAAAACAAACATCTTGAAAATAGCTGTTGTGAGGCGTTGTGAGCTTGTAGATCTGCTGTTTTCACAACACTGAAAATAAAGTAACAGTGTTCTGCCATTGCGGTGGGAATGGGTGAATGTGAAGTACATGTACAGGGCCCGCCTCGAACCCATGTTAGGGAAAAGGGGGCATGTTATGATTTTGAGTAGCCTACAATTAGGAGCTTACACTGATATAACAAATGGCTTTCTAGTTTAACCAATTAAACCCTATATACTTCATTGACCGGGGTCCCCCAATGCTCTATACTTGATCTAGGGCTGCAGGATTTTAGGGATAGCATTGTTAAATATTGTGGTGATATGACTCGTGTATCGAGACTATGGAAAAGCATGTAATTTAATTTGGGTAATTTCCAGGTCTGGATAAGTATAGAAAAAAGAAAAGCGATGATGGGAAAACATGTATCCTTCCACACTATTGCCCCTATTCTGTTTCTAAAATATAAAATTTTGAATTTCTTAAAATAAATTGATCTTACAAGCTGCATATACATAGCATCACAAATAATCCCAAACTTGTTTGAACATTCATGCAGTCATGTAATTATCAGAAAAGTAAACTAGCTTTTCTGCATATCGATTCTGACAATTGGGTATCTATGACAGCCTTGGACACTAGCCCAAATAGTGTTTGGAGTTCCATGTTTAAAGGACGTACATCTCCAAAAATGTACAAATTCATGGAGATGTACAGGCCTTAAACACGGAACTCCAAATACTATTTGGGGAAGTGTCCAAGGCTGTCATAGATACACAAATGTCAAAATTGATAAAATAAATCTATGACAGTCTTGATCTATAAGGCTAAAGGAAACTATATATTTTATTATGGCTTCCTTATCCTTTCCTTTATTCGTAGTCATTTCAATAGACACTGTGAATAGACTGTGCTGCACAGCAGTGCTCTTTTCCCAATTCATTTTCGGTTCTTATTTATAAAAGAGACCAAAAATATGGAGGGGAAAATAATATATATATATTTTTATTCCATAGGGGACAATAATGAGTATACTGTAGCACACCACCAATTAGTTTGAGTCCTCTTTGGGCATGGATGTTTGCCAGTGGAAACTCGTCAAACTTTCAACCGCTTTCAATCTTGTCCCTATTTTGCATATGTTATAGGCGATAACATTTTCAAACATTTTCAAAGAATTACTAATTTATAAAGCAGTGCTTAATTGCTTTGTATGAGCCTATTGCACCTAGCTACAATCTTGCAATTATTTGGCAACATAATACTAGACTATATGTAACATTACAATACCCCTAAAATTACCCATCTCCTGAGATTCTTGAACCTGCACCAGGCCTTTGTGCAATTGGACAGTGAGAAAATACCTCAATTTCAAGTCGCCTCCTTCACCAGATAATGTGACTGTCTAATGGACAAATCTGTCTAAACAAATGCACATTTCTAATTTTCAATTACTTCTGCCCAAATGTAGCCTGGTAAACCATCCCGGTCGTGTGAATTCACATTTTCATGTGTCTTCTGCGACCGGCATCGTTTACCAGACTAGCCCAAAGTAACAACCCATCCTGACAGATGAACCTTCTGGCCCCCTAGTGTCAAGCATGGCCTTTCCTTGAGCTTGCATCTAATTTTGATCAAGAGGCACAGGGCCATTTCACCAGCCAACAGATCTCTGAGAGGCTGATACATTCTGGATAATTGATTTGGTCAGACTTAAATTAAACCAGGCATCCTGACCTCAATGCATAGTGGCAATAGGAGACGGCAGGAGGAGGAAGTTGCCATGATTCTCCCACATCTTAGATACAGTACTGCTAGCTCTGGTCCATAGCGTTAGGAGTTCTCCTAACGCTATGGACCAGAGCTAACATACTGTATACCTTACCTGGTAACTTATACAAAAAGGCTATTAGGCTCCTGCATATCAAACCCAAAAGTTACCATCATTGTAAAATATGGTTTAAGTATAGTCTCCTAAACTGGGAAGATCATATTAAATTATTAACATACATGCACTTTCTGCACTTACATGATGCAGAAAACTCCCTCCCAACGACAGGTTAACAAGATAAATGACCCAGGGGGACATTATTGTCCCAAGGAGGAAAAGCTCCTTTTGCCAATTCACTTTTTGGTAATAGACATTTAAAGATAGTGCACCTATCGTTCCTTATAATCCTGCATCTTGGCTCAAATGCAGCCAGATTTGTTATAATGCCTAGCCTCTATGTACATACTTGCTTTGCCTGTCCTCATTTGCCTGGCCTGTCTGTTTACCATAACCCCATTATCTTGATGGTTGTACCGTCCCTTTGTCTAATTACTTGTCTAAGTGTGTCTTGTCTGCTTATGTTTATCTCTGGCTATGTATTAACTGCCTGCTTTATTTGTGCCTTACTGTGCTAACCATTTGACTTACTCTCTAGTCTCATTTTGTATACTTTGATTTTATTGGCTTTTAATTGCTTGCATGCTTGTGTTCTGGTTTTAATGGCTATTTTAACATCTGGTCCAAGGACAATGGTTGTAACTAACAGAGGTGACTGGCACAATAACAGTGATGTTCATTGGCCACTTAAACCCTATTTTATACTTCGTCGTATGACAGTAGTGTCATGTGAAAATAGCCACACTCCAAGCTCATAATTGACACGTTGAGCTTATAGATCAGCTATTTTGACTACTGTTGCAATTTCTTTGAACATTTAATTATTCGAAATGTAAAATAAATTAAATAATAATAATAACATAGTGGCCTGTTTATGTTCATCAGTAAGTTTTGTTTAGATCCACTGAGATATGGAAATAATAATAATAATAATAATATTAAATCAAAACATATATATATATATATTCTTTATTTATTGATGTTAAATTCAGAAATCAAAACATTTCCTCATAACTTAAGTGCATTTGCATGTTCAACTCATTCACTCTCTCTCTTTCACTCTCCCACTCACTTACTCACTCACTCACTCACTCGCATGCACACACACACACATACACACAATATTTAGAACAAGAAGGATGCATACAGAATTTTACAGCATTGCAGTTGCATTAGGTCATATCACGTCATGTGTGTAAAATAAATAGTTTTCAATAAATAGAAGTCACTTTATATACAGAATGCATAGGATTAATTCAGCAGGTCCAGTGAAGCACATTTACCATCAATACTATTAGAACTGAAATTGAACTCATTTGGTTTTTAATTGATGATGAGGATACAGTGGCCGTGGCACCTGCATTTCCACCAATAGTAGCTGTTGGTGCAGTTGTGGTAGTGGTTGGTGCAGTTGTGGTAGTTGTTGGTGCAGTTGTGGTAGTGGTTGGTGCAGTTGTGGTAGTTGTTGGTGCAGTTGTGATTGTTGTGGCACCAGTTGTGGCAGTATTTGGGGAGTTTGTTGTAGTTGTTGGAGTTGCTGTGTTAGCTGTTGAACCGGCTGTAGTTGCACCAGCAGTAGTTGGACCGGCTGTAGTTGCACCAGCAGTAGTTGGACCGGCTGTAGTTGCAGCAGCAGTAGGTGGACCGGCTGTAGTTGCACCAGCAGTAGTTGGACCGGCTGTAGTTGGACCCACTGTAGTTGCAGCAGCAGTAGTTGGACCGGCTGTAGTAACACCAACAGTAGTTGGACCGGCTGTTGTTGCACCAGCAGTAGTTGGACCGGCTGTTGTTGCACCAGCAGTAGTTGGACCGGCTGTAGTTGGACCCACTGTAGTTGCAGCAGCAGTAGTTGGACCGGCTGTAGTTGCAGCAGCAGTAGTTGGACCGGCTGTAGTTGCAGCAGCAGTAGGTGGACCGGCTGTAGTTGCACCAGCAGTAGTTGGACCGGCTGTAGTTGGAGCAGCAGTAGGTGGACCGGCTGTAGTTGCACCAGCAGTAGTTGGACCGGCTGTAGTTGGACCCACTGTAGTTGCAGCAGCAGTAGTTGGACCGGCTGTAGTTACACCAGCAGTAGTTAGACCGGCTGTAGTTGCAGCAGCAGTAGTTGGACCGGCTGTTGTTGCACCAGCAGTAGTTGGACCGGCTGTAGTTGCACCAGCAGTAGTTGGACCGGCTGTAGTTGGACCGGCTGTAGTTGCACCAGCAGTAGTTGGACCGGCTGTAGTTGCAGCAGCAGAAGTTGGACCGGCTGTAGTTGCAGCAGCAGTAGTTGGACCGGCTGTAGTTGCACCAGCAGTAGTTGGACCAGCTGTAGTTGCAGCAGCAGTAGTTGGACCGGCTGTAGTTGCACCAGCAGTAGTTGGACCGGCTGTAGTTGGACCCACTGTAGTTGCAGCAGAAGTAGTTGGACCGGCTGTAGTGACACCAGCAGTAGTTGGACCGGTTGTAGTTGCAGCAGCAGAAGTTGGACCGGATGTAGTTACACCAGCAGTAGTTGGACCGGCTGTAGTTGGACCCACTGTAGTTGCACCAGCAGTAGTTGGACCGGCTGTAGTTGCACCAGCAGTAGTTGGACCGGCTGTAGTTGCACCAGCAGTAGTTGGACCGGCTGTAGTTGGACCCACTGTAGTTGCAGTAGCAGTAGTTGGACCGGCTGTAGTTGCACCAGCAGTAGTTGGACCGGATGTAGTTGCACCAGCAGTAGTTGGACCGGCTGTAGTTGCACCAGCAGTAGTTGGACCGGCTGTAGTTGCACCAGCAGTAGTTGGACCGGCTGTAGTTGGACCCACTGTAGTTGCAGCAGCAGTAGTTGGACCGGCTGTAGTTACACCAGCAGTAGTTGGACCGGCTGTAGTTGCAGCAGCAGTAGTTGCAGCAGCAGTAGTTGGACCGGCTGTAGTTGCAGCAGCAGTAGGTGGACCGGCTGTAGTTGCACCAGCAGTAGTTGGACCGGCTGTAGTTGGAGCAGCAGTAGTTGGACCGGCTGTAGTTGCACCAGCAGTAGTTGGACCGGCTGTAGTTGGACCCACTGTAGTTGCAGCAGCAGTAGTTGGACCGGCTGTAGTTGCAGCAGCAGTAGTTGGACCGGCTGTAGTTGCACCAGCAGTAGTTGGACCGGCTGTAGTTGGACCCACTGTAGTTGCAGCAGCAGTAGTTGGACCGTCTGTAGTTAAACCAGCAGTAGTTGGACCGGCTGTTGTTGGAGCAGCAGTAGTTGGACCGGTTGTAGTTGCACCAGCAGTAGTTGGACCGGCTGTAGTTGGACCCACTGTAGTTGCAGCAGCAGTAGTTGGACCGGCTGTAGTTGCAGCAGCAGTAGTTGGACCGGCTGTAGTTGCAGCAGCAGTAGTTGGACCGGCTGTAGTTGCACCAGCAGTAGTTGGACCGGCTGTAGTTGCAGCAACAGTAGTTGGACCGGCTGTAGTTGCAGCAGCAGTAGTTGGACCGGCTGTAGTTGCACCAGCAGTAGTTGGACCGGCTGTAGTTGGACCCACTGTAGTTGCAGCAGCAGTAGTTGGACCGGCTGTAGTTGCAGCAGCAGTAGTTGGACCGGCTGTAGTTGCAGCAGCAGTAGTTGGACCGGCTGTAGTTGCACCAGCAGTAGTTGGACCGGCTGTAGTTGCAGCAGCAGTAGTTGCAGCAGCAGTAGTTGGACCGGCTGTAGTTGCAGCAGCAGTAGTTGGACCGGCTGTAGTTGGAGCAGCAGTAGTTGGACCGGCTGTAGTTGCAGCAGCAGTAGTTGGACCGGCTGTAGTTGCACCAGCAGTAGTTGGACCGGCTGTAGTTGCAGCAGCAGTAGTTGGACCGGCTGTAGTTGCAGCAGCAGTAGTTGGACCGGCTGTAGTTGCACCAGCAGTAGTTGGACCGGCTGTAGTTGCAGCAGCAGTAGTTGGACCGGCTGTAGTTGCACCAGCAGTAGTTGGACCGGCTGTAGTTGGACCCACTGTAGTTGCAGCAGCAGTAGTTGGACCGGCTGTAGTTACACCAGCAGTAGTTGGACCGGATGTAGTTGCACCAGCAGTAGTTGGACCGGCTGTAGTTGCAGCAGCAGTAGTTGGACCGGCTGTAGTTGCACCAGCAGTAGTTGGACCGGCTGTAGTTGCAGCAGCAGTAGTTGGACCGGCTGTAGTTGCACCAGCAGTAGTTGGACCGGCTGTAGTTGGACCCACTGTAGTTGCAGCAGCAGTAGTTGGACCGGCTGTAGTTACACCAGCAGTAGTTGGACCGGCTGTAGTTGCAGCAGCAGTAGTTGCAGCAGCAGTAGTTGGACCGGCTGTAGTTGCAGCAGCAGTAGGTGGACCGGCTGTAGTTGCACCAGCAGTAGTTGGACCGGCTGTAGTTGGAGCAGCACTAGTTGGACCGGCTGTAGTTGCAGCAGCAGTAGTTGGACCGGCTGTAGTTGCACCAGCAGTAGTTGGACCGGCTGTAGTTGGACCCACTGTAGTTGCAGCAGCAGTAGTTGGACCGGCTGTAGTTGCAGCAGCAGTAGATGGACCGGCTGTAGTTGCACCAGCAGTAGTTGGACCGGCTGTAGTTGGACCCACTGTAGTTGCAGCAGCAGTAGTTGGACCGTCTGTAGTTACACCAGCAGTAGTTGGACCGGCTGTAGTTGCAGCAGCAGTAGTTGGACCGGCTGTAGTTGCAGCAGCAGTAGTTGGACCGGCTGTAGTTGCACCAGTAGTAGTTGGACCGGCTGTAGTTGCAGCAGCAGTAGTTGGACCGGCTGTAGTTGCACCAGTAGTAGTTGGACCGGCTGCAGTTGCAGCAGCAGTAGTTGGACCGGCTGTAGTTGCAGCAGCAGTAGTTGGACCGGCTGTAGTTGCAGCAGCAGTAGTTGGACCGGCTGTAGTTGCAGCAGCAGTAGTTGGACCGGCTGTAGTTGGAGCAGCAGTAGTTGGACCGGCTGTAGTTGCAGCAGCAGTAGTTGGACCGGCTGTAGTTGCACCAGCAGTAGTTGGACCGACTGTAGTTGGACCCACTGTAGTTGCAGCAGCAGTAGTTGGACCGGCTGTAGTTGCACTAGCAGTAGTTGGACCGGCTGTAGTTGCAGCAGCAGTAGTTGCACCAGCAGTAGTTGGACCGGCAGTAGTTGCAGCAGCAGTAGTTGGACCGGCTGTAGTTGCAGCAGCAGTAGTTGGACCGGCTGTAGTTGCAGCAGCAGTAGTTGGACCGGCTGTAGTTGCACCAGCAGTAGTTGGACCGGCTGTAGTTGCAGCAGCAGTAGTTGGACCGGCTGTAGTTGCAGCAGCAGTAGTTGGACCGGCTGTAGTTGCAGCATCAGTAGTTGGACCGGCTGTAGTTGCAGCAGCAGTAGTTGGACCGGCTGTAGTTGCAGCAGCAGTAGTTGGACCGGCTGTAGTTGCAGCAGCAGTAGTTGGACCGGCTGTAGTTGCAGCAGCAGTAGTTGGACCGGCAGTAGTTGCAGCAGCAGTAGTTGGACCGGCTGTAGTTGCAGTAGTTGGACCGGCTGTAGTTGCAGCAGCAGTAGTTGGACCGGCTGTAGTTGCACCAGCAGTAGTTGGACCGGCTGTAGTTGCAGCAGCAGTAGTTGGACCGGCTGTAGTTGCAGCAGCAGTAGTTGGACCGGCTGTAGTTGCAGCAGCAGTAGTTGGACCGGCTGTAGTTGCAGCAGCAGTAGGTGGACCGGCTGTAGTTGCACCAGCAGTAGTTGGACCGGCTGTAGTTGGAGCAGCAGTAGGTGGACCGGCTGTAGTTGCACCAGCAGTAGTTGGACCGGCTGTAGTTGGACCCACTGTAGTTGCAGCAGCAGTAGTTGGACCGGCTGTAGTTACACCAGCAGTAGTTAGACCGGCTGTAGTTGCAGCAGCAGTAGTTGGACCGGCTGTTGTTGCACCAGCAGTAGTTGGACCGGCTGTAGTTGCACCAGCAGTAGTTGGACCGGCTGTAGTTGGACCGGCTGTAGTTGCACCAGCAGTAGTTGGACCGGCTGTAGTTGCAGCAGCAGAAGTTGGACCGGCTGTAGTTGCAGCAGCAGTAGTTGGACCGGCTGTAGTTGCAGCAGCAGTAGTTGGACCGGCTGTAGTTGGAGCAGCAGTAGTTGGACCGGCTGTAGTTGCAGCAGCAGTAGTTGGACCGGCTGTAGTTGCACCAGCAGTAGTTGGACCGACTGTAGTTGGACCCACTGTAGTTGCAGCAGCAGTAGTTGGACCGGCTGTAGTTGCACTAGCAGTAGTTGGACCGGCTGTAGTTGCAGCAGCAGTAGTTGCACCAGCAGTAGTTGGACCGGCAGTAGTTGCAGCAGCAGTAGTTGGACCGGCTGTAGTTGCAGCAGCAGTAGTTGGACCGGCTGTAGTTGCAGCAGCAGTAGTTGGACCGGCTGTAGTTGCACCAGCAGTAGTTGGACCGGCTGTAGTTGCAGCAGCAGTAGTTGGACCGGCTGTAGTTGCAGCAGCAGTAGTTGGACCGGCTGTAGTTGCAGCATCAGTAGTTGGACCGGCTGTAGTTGCAGCAGCAGTAGTTGGACCGGCTGTAGTTGCAGCAGCAGTAGTTGGACCGGCTGTAGTTGCAGCAGCAGTAGTTGGACCGGCTGTAGTTGCAGCAGCAGTAGTTGGACCGGCAGTAGTTGCAGCAGCAGTAGTTGGACCGGCTGTAGTTGCAGTAGTTGGACCGGCTGTAGTTGCAGCAGCAGTAGTTGGACCGGCTGTAGTTGCACCAGCAGTAGTTGGACCGGCTGTAGTTGCAGCAGCAGTAGTTGGACCGGCTGTAGTTGCAGCAGCAGTAGTTGGACCGGCTGTAGTTGCAGCAGCAGTAGTTGGACCGGCTGTAGTTGCAGCAGCAGTAGGTGGACCGGCTGTAGTTGCACCAGCAGTAGTTGGACCGGCTGTAGTTGGAGCAGCAGTAGGTGGACCGGCTGTAGTTGCACCAGCAGTAGTTGGACCGGCTGTAGTTGGACCCACTGTAGTTGCAGCAGCAGTAGTTGGACCGGCTGTAGTTACACCAGCAGTAGTTAGACCGGCTGTAGTTGCAGCAGCAGTAGTTGGACCGGCTGTTGTTGCACCAGCAGTAGTTGGACCGGCTGTAGTTGCACCAGCAGTAGTTGGACCGGCTGTAGTTGGACCGGCTGTAGTTGCACCAGCAGTAGTTGGACCGGCTGTAGTTGCAGCAGCAGAAGTTGGACCGGCTGTAGTTGCAGCAGCAGTAGTTGGACCGGCTGTAGTTGCACCAGCAGTAGTTGGACCAGCTGTAGTTGCAGCAGCAGTAGTTGGACCGGCTGTAGTTGCACCAGCAGTAGTTGGACCGGCTGTAGTTGGACCCACTGTAGTTGCAGCAGAAGTAGTTGGACCGGCTGTAGTGACACCAGCAGTAGTTGGACCGGTTGTAGTTGCAGCAGCAGAAGTTGGACCGGATGTAGTTACACCAGCAGTAGTTGGACCGGCTGTAGTTGGACCCACTGTAGTTGCACCAGCAGTAGTTGGACCGGCTGTAGTTGCACCAGCAGTAGTTGGACCGGCTGTAGTTGCACCAGCAGTAGTTGGACCGGCTGTAGTTGGACCCACTGTAGTTGCAGTAGCAGTAGTTGGACCGGCTGTAGTTGCACCAGCAGTAGTTGGACCGGATGTAGTTGCACCAGCAGTAGTTGGACCGGCTGTAGTTGCACCAGCAGTAGTTGGACCGGCTGTAGTTGCACCAGCAGTAGTTGGACCGGCTGTAGTTGGACCCACTGTAGTTGCAGCAGCAGTAGTTGGACCGGCTGTAGTTACACCAGCAGTAGTTGGACCGGCTGTAGTTGCAGCAGCAGTAGTTGCAGCAGCAGTAGTTGGACCGGCTGTAGTTGCAGCAGCAGTAGGTGGACCGGCTGTAGTTGCACCAGCAGTAGTTGGACCGGCTGTAGTTGGAGCAGCAGTAGTTGGACCGGCTGTAGTTGCACCAGCAGTAGTTGGACCGGCTGTAGTTGGACCCACTGTAGTTGCAGCAGCAGTAGTTGGACCGGCTGTAGTTGCAGCAGCAGTAGTTGGACCGGCTGTAGTTGCACCAGCAGTAGTTGGACCGGCTGTAGTTGGACCCACTGTAGTTGCAGCAGCAGTAGTTGGACCGTCTGTAGTTAAACCAGCAGTAGTTGGACCGGCTGTTGTTGGAGCAGCAGTAGTTGGACCGGTTGTAGTTGCACCAGCAGTAGTTGGACCGGCTGTAGTTGGACCCACTGTAGTTGCAGCAGCAGTAGTTGGACCGGCTGTAGTTGCAGCAGCAGTAGTTGGACCGGCTGTAGTTGCAGCAGCAGTAGTTGGACCGGCTGTAGTTGCACCAGCAGTAGTTGGACCGGCTGTAGTTGCAGCAACAGTAGTTGGACCGGCTGTAGTTGCAGCAGCAGTAGTTGGACCGGCTGTAGTTGCACCAGCAGTAGTTGGACCGGCTGTAGTTGGACCCACTGTAGTTGCAGCAGCAGTAGTTGGACCGGCTGTAGTTGCAGCAGCAGTAGTTGGACCGGCTGTAGTTGCAGCAGCAGTAGTTGGACCGGCTGTAGTTGCACCAGCAGTAGTTGGACCGGCTGTAGTTGCAGCAGCAGTAGTTGCAGCAGCAGTAGTTGGACCGGCTGTAGTTGCAGCAGCAGTAGTTGGACCGGCTGTAGTTGGAGCAGCAGTAGTTGGACCGGCTGTAGTTGCAGCAGCAGTAGTTGGACCGGCTGTAGTTGCACCAGCAGTAGTTGGACCGGCTGTAGTTGCAGCAGCAGTAGTTGGACCGGCTGTAGTTGCAGCAGCAGTAGTTGGACCGGCTGTAGTTGCACCAGCAGTAGTTGGACCGGCTGTAGTTGCAGCAGCAGTAGTTGGACCGGCTGTAGTTGCACCAGCAGTAGTTGGACCGGCTGTAGTTGGACCCACTGTAGTTGCAGCAGCAGTAGTTGGACCGGCTGTAGTTACACCAGCAGTAGTTGGACCGGATGTAGTTGCACCAGCAGTAGTTGGACCGGCTGTAGTTGCAGCAGCAGTAGTTGGACCGGCTGTAGTTGCACCAGCAGTAGTTGGACCGGCTGTAGTTGCAGCAGCAGTAGTTGGACCGGCTGTAGTTGCACCAGCAGTAGTTGGACCGGCTGTAGTTGGACCCACTGTAGTTGCAGCAGCAGTAGTTGGACCGGCTGTAGTTACACCAGCAGTAGTTGGACCGGCTGTAGTTGCAGCAGCAGTAGTTGCAGCAGCAGTAGTTGGACCGGCTGTAGTTGCAGCAGCAGTAGGTGGACCGGCTGTAGTTGCACCAGCAGTAGTTGGACCGGCTGTAGTTGGAGCAGCACTAGTTGGACCGGCTGTAGTTGCAGCAGCAGTAGTTGGACCGGCTGTAGTTGCACCAGCAGTAGTTGGACCGGCTGTAGTTGGACCCACTGTAGTTGCAGCAGCAGTAGTTGGACCGGCTGTAGTTGCAGCAGCAGTAGATGGACCGGCTGTAGTTGCACCAGCAGTAGTTGGACCGGCTGTAGTTGGACCCACTGTAGTTGCAGCAGCAGTAGTTGGACCGTCTGTAGTTACACCAGCAGTAGTTGGACCGGCTGTAGTTGCAGCAGCAGTAGTTGGACCGGCTGTAGTTGCAGCAGCAGTAGTTGGACCGGCTGTAGTTGCACCAGTAGTAGTTGGACCGGCTGTAGTTGCAGCAGCAGTAGTTGGACCGGCTGTAGTTGCACCAGTAGTAGTTGGACCGGCTGCAGTTGCAGCAGCAGTAGTTGGACCGGCTGTAGTTGCAGCAGCAGTAGTTGGACCGGCTGTAGTTGCAGCAGCAGTAGTTGGACCGGCTGTAGTTGCAGCAGCAGTAGTTGGACCGGCTGTAGTTGGAGCAGCAGTAGTTGGACCGGCTGTAGTTGCAGCAGCAGTAGTTGGACCGGCTGTAGTTGCACCAGCAGTAGTTGGACCGACTGTAGTTGGACCCACTGTAGTTGCAGCAGCAGTAGTTGGACCGGCTGTAGTTGCACTAGCAGTAGTTGGACCGGCTGTAGTTGCAGCAGCAGTAGTTGCACCAGCAGTAGTTGGACCGGCAGTAGTTGCAGCAGCAGTAGTTGGACCGGCTGTAGTTGCAGCAGCAGTAGTTGGACCGGCTGTAGTTGCAGCAGCAGTAGTTGGACCGGCTGTAGTTGCACCAGCAGTAGTTGGACCGGCTGTAGTTGCAGCAGCAGTAGTTGGACCGGCTGTAGTTGCAGCAGCAGTAGTTGGACCGGCTGTAGTTGCAGCATCAGTAGTTGGACCGGCTGTAGTTGCAGCAGCAGTAGTTGGACCGGCTGTAGTTGCAGCAGCAGTAGTTGGACCGGCTGTAGTTGCAGCAGCAGTAGTTGGACCGGCTGTAGTTGCAGCAGCAGTAGTTGGACCGGCAGTAGTTGCAGCAGCAGTAGTTGGACCGGCTGTAGTTGCAGTAGTTGGACCGGCTGTAGTTGCAGCAGCAGTAGTTGGACCGGCTGTAGTTGCACCAGCAGTAGTTGGACCGGCTGTAGTTGCAGCAGCAGTAGTTGGACCGGCTGTAGTTGCAGCAGCAGTAGTTGGACCGGCTGTAGTTGCAGCAGCAGTAGTTGGACCGGCTGTAGTTGCAGCAGCAGTAGTTGGACCGGCTGTAGTTGCACCAGCAGTAGTTGGACCGGCTGTAGTTGCAACAGCAGTAGTTGCAGCAGCAGTAGTTGGACCGGCTGTAGTTGCAGCAGCAGTAGTTGGACCGGCTGTAGTTGGAGCAGCAGTAGTTGGACCGGCTGTAGTTGCAGCAGCAGTAGTTGGACCGGCTGTAGTTGCACCAGCAGTAGTTGGACCGACTGTAGTTGGACCCAGTGTAGTTGCAGCAGCAGTAGTTGGACCGGCTGTAGTTGCACCAGCAGTAGTTGGACCGGCTGTAGTTGCAGCAGCAGTAGTTGCACCAGCAGTAGTTGGACCGGCAGTAGTTGCAGCAGCAGTAGTTGGACCGGCTGTAGTTGCAGCAGCAGTAGTTGGACCGGCTGTAGTTGCAGCAGCAGTAGTTGGACCGGCTGTAGTTGCACCAGCAGTAGTTGGACCGGCTGTAGTTGCAGCAGCAGTAGTTGGACCGGCTGTAGTTGCAGCAGCAGTAGTTGGACCGGCTGTAGTTGCAGCAGCAGTAGTTGGACCGGCTGTAGTTGCAGCTGCAGTAGTTGGACCGGCTGTAGTTGCAGCAGCAGTAGTTGGACCGGCTGTAGTTGCAGCAGCAGTAGTTGGACCGGCTGTAGTTGCAGCAGCAGTAGTTGGACCGGCTGTAGTTGCAGCAGCAGTAGTTGGACCGGCTGTAGTTGCAGCAGCAGTAGTTGGACCAGCTGTAGTTGCAGCAGCAGTAGTTGGACCGGCTGTAGTTGCAGCAGCAGTAGTTGGACCGGCTGTAGTTGCAGCAGCAGTAGTTGGACCGGCTGTAGTTGGACCCACTGTAGTTGCAGCAGCAGTAGTTGGACCGGCTGTAGTTGCAGCAGCAGTAGTTGGACCTGCTGTTGTTGCACCAGCAGTGGTAGTTGTTAGGCCAGCTGTTGTAGTTGGTGTGGCAGCGGTGGTATTTATTGGGGCAGCTGTGACAGTTGTTGCAACAGCTTTGTTAGTTGTTGGGGCAGCGGTGGTAGTTGTTGCGGCAGCCATATGAGTTGTTTGGTCAGCTGTGGTAAAGTGACATAATCAGTATCTTGTTTTGTCACAGAATTCTACATTCCCAGTTGAGTTCAAAGTTATGGTAACAATTTATATGACGCCCATGTCTATAATGCATAATAAACATCATGCATTACAATCTGTTTATATCACTTTATAATTATAGCCACAAGCACTTCATGATTCTGTATAAAAATAGTCATAACACATTTTATAATGACTTAGTCAAGTCATAATACTTAATAATTGCTGTTCACTCCCATATGGTAACATTCCTAGGCCAAATCGTCAATACAACCTTATATAAAACCTTTTAATGAAATTGATCACTCACAAGGTCAAGTACAATGCAAAATTACTGGCCACTCAGGTATTGTTTTTTGGCACGATCTTAGTGTGTTACTCTCATACTTAGATATTATGGTGTGTTATAATACAATGATAATACACTGTAATCCTGGCCAAAAGATAAAGTCTGTGAGTGACCAGTAATTATTAAGTATTTTGATACTTAACCATGTAAGTTATTATAAAATGCTTTATTATGTATAATTATTGCTTACGAGTGCTTATAATTGTAAGTATACAGTGTCGTTTACAATGTATTTATACCTTATAAGTCCATATAAAATGTATAATATTATTTCATATTTGATCATAATGACTGTTATTATGCATGTTTCCCACACATGTAAAGTGTGGGAAAATAGCATTAAATATATGCAAGAACAACACAAAACATTTGCACCTACACATTCAGGAATGACATTACTTTACTTAAAGGACCCGATGACCATTTATAATAACTTAAATTCACAAAAAAATGAATTATAACTGTGGTTATAATGCATTATAAATTTTAAATAGTATATTACAACTATGAGAACACACAACGATCCTTGCAAAAGAATATTATAAATGAATATTTATGAGTGCTTATAACTATAATTGTGCAGTATTATAAGCTAATTATAATGCCTTACAATGCATTATAGACATATAGGCTTCATAGAAAGTGTTACCAAATGTACTCTTACTTACCAACAAACAGAAGGAGGATTAAACAAATCTTCATCATTTTCATTTAGATACCTGAAATCACAGTTGATCATATTCGTTATTAAAAGTTTTGAAATGTGATTGTAAAGAAATGTGACAATGGTAACGGTTAAATCATAATGACGCAATTAAATGTTAACATAATAATGATAATCATCTTATTTATAACACCCAATGTGCTACAGCAATCAACAGAAAATATGTTTAATAGCAATAATAGCAAAAACACATAGCATAGCAATACATCTCAATGCAAAACTCACTGATGTTCTCTCCTGGAAGCTGTTTTCTGCAGTGAATGAAGCTGTGATACTGATTATGTGTAGTCCGTCAAGTATCCTCTTTTTTTGTCTCCCATCAAATACAACAGCTATATTTATAGTCAGATGGAAGAATGAAATGACATCAGAGTGCATATGGTTCCTTTCTTCCCATGAAGGCGTGGAGCAAACCTCATTGATTACTCACCTGATGCATTCTTTTGTAAACATAAAAGGCCAGGTACCGTACGCGGCCCTGCGTAAAAGCTATTACTGTACATAAATCAGCACCTTGTCCATTTGACATTTCTAGTGACTGTTTCGATTTCAACACAAGCAAAAACAGAAGGGAATACTCTTTCTTGATTGTGAGCATTTACTCGTCCAAAGATAAGATATATTTACTGCAAGACAAAAACAATATTTCATCTCATTTCGTTTTTCTCCCTGAAGACAGAGCTGTCTGCTGGGAGGACTCGTTTTAAGTGAACTGGTTGGAACCTTTTTTGCATGTACTGTAAATGCAAATGTGATGTGAACATGCTGTACTGTTTTTGAATAAAGACGTTTCCAGTTTGTTCCAATGTTTAACCACTTAAACCATATATTATACTTAGTTGACCAGGGTCGCCCAGGGCTGTACAGGTCCACTCCTTTTTTCCCTCAACACCACATCTCTTCACCCAAAATAGCCAATCTACAATCTCACACCATGATGCATTGTGATGCGATACGTTGTGAGCTTGCAGATCTGGAATTTTTGCCAAATGTTCCTCCCTACCCATGCTACGGTTCATGTTGTTAATGACAGTCACATCGATGAAATCTTTAGTCTGTCAAATACTGCAAGTAAGATATAAAGAGGGCACCCAACTGTCCACAAATGCAGACACAACATGCTGAATGTTCCTGAAGGTCAGAAGGAGACCATCGATGTATCAGTGATAATGGACAATAGATGCTTTGTAGTGATATGTTCATACTCAAATATGCTACTTTGCATATATTATTTTTCTACCGTGGCTCCCATGCCTCTTAAAAATCGACACTCACTACTGATCATATGACCATGCCAATAGGAATTGGTTCTGCAGTGCAGTTACCTTTTTTATTCTGAATTGTTTCCAGACAGTTTTAGCCCCTACATTGAATTTAGATGTCACCAGACGTGTCAGTAGGCAGAGATCTCTGATAGTCTTGTTCCACTTTTACACGTCCATTTGTACACTTAAAATACATTTGTGCACCTACAATAAATACATATCTTTCTGGGAAGATACAGTACTCAAATATGTCACATTGAATTTGCTTATACTTTGAGATGACCAACAAAATACTGTAGCTCATCCTCCGAGTAGCAGTAAGCTACCAGTATATGCAAATCGGTACATACTGTAAGGCTATTTGAGTATCACTATTTACTATTTATCCTTGCAAAGCTAATTTATCCTTGCTAAGCATCTATAAGGGATACATCAATAATTAACGTTTGACCTTTCAGGAACTATCTGTAAGTTCTGTCTGAGTTTGTGACTGTGCGAACAGCTGTGTGTCCTATTTTACTTGCAATACTAGTCAGACCAATGTTAATTTCCTGGGTGTGATTGTCAGTAAACAATGGGAACAAACTGGAGATATCTTTATTCAGAAACAGTAGATCAGTCAACTCATTACTATAATACACCCACAAGGCTAGGAGTAGTTATGAATAATATCAGTTATATAAAAGGTACAATTAGATAAGGTAAACTGAAAACTGAAGGTTTTCATGAAATCACTGAAATATCTAGATGACATACAAAGTACATTGTCCCATGTGTTATGATCCACCTGGGTGTGTTAAAGGGTGTGTAACTGTCTACGTACAGTAACGTATGTACAGTACGTACATACGTTACTGTACGTAGACAGTTACACACCCTTTAACACACCCAGGTGGTTCGAACGCAGATGCCAATTACAAGAGGATGCATGGATGTGTCATGGCCCTTGCATAACAATGTTATGTATGTTATTACTTAACATACATAACATTATGTATGTTAAATAATATTTCAAAATATTAAAAAATGGGCATGATCTGACATTTAAACTGGAACCAGTGGTGGAGGAAGTACTCAGAATTTTTACTTTTAAGTAAGAGTACCAATACCATAATATAAAAATGATCTATTACGACTAAAGGCCTATATTCTTGAGTTAAAGTACAAAGGTATTGGCATCAAAATATACTTAAACTATCAAGAGTAGCCTAAAAGTTTTTTTACCAGTTCTTTTCAAAAGTTTCCAAAATGTGTTAAAATTGCTTCACATCGTTATGTGTTGTAAGCTTGTAGATCTGCTATTTCTGAATAGCCAAAGTATGAAATAGGTAAAATAGGCGTAATAATAATATAAATCTGCAATCTGTAACTAATCAAATAATTGTAGTGGATTAAAAAGTGCAATATTTGCCTTTGAGATGTAGAGGAGTAGAAATATAAAGTGGCCTACTGAAAAATGGACATACTCAAGTAAAGTAAAAGTACCTAAAAACTTTACTCAAGTACAATACTTTGTACTTTCCACCACTGAATAAAGATGACAGTGCATCTAGTGTCCGAGTTTGAGTGGTGTGCTGGACCAAAGAGCTCTCCATGACCATGGCTCAGCTAGAATTCACTTTCACCCACGCAAGTGGCTGTAGTCTGCTTTTTATTCATTAATGTATTTTTTTAATCATTATTATGACATTATTTTGACATAAAATACCACCTTTTGTTCTTTCTTTTACGCCTTCCTTTCCATGATGTAATTTACATTTCTTCTCCTCTGCTGCAGTTTCATGTGATGCGCTGTGTGACTCAGGAGGCCTGTAGCCTCGTTCCCAGCCTTACTCATCTGCGAAGAGAAAAGAAGAGGCCTGTGGGTCTTGTTCTAGCACTAGTATAGTATGTAATTATGTTTTGGCTAGCCTAGCTAACCCCAGGTAATGCATAGTATCGCAATCCTAAGTCTGGAAGCTGACAGCAAAAGTGCTGTCCACTTCTATTACGATACTTTACCATAGGAACCCTGCCAGAGGGTTTAACCCTGAACAGAAATTTTACTTTTCACCTAATAACATGCCCAAAATAGGGATCGATTACTAACTGATTATTTTATTAACTGATCGATTATTGATATTTTTGTAATAATCGATTAAATCGATTTGTTCAATTAACTGTTGCGCCCCATAGGAGACAACACTATTTTTCTTTACCAGAGTCTTTATTTGAAATGCAGCCATCTGATGCACTCTGGTCACACCCTGACTTTCAGTTCAGTTAATTTTTATTTTCGGATGTTGAACATGTAACATAAAAGGTGTAATACATGTGGTCAATTTCCAGTGATTCACATGCTGCTACTGCAGCATTGTCCAAGTGCCCGAAAAAGGGATAGGGACAAGCATTGAGCTTGTCGGGCCCTACCCCATCACTTTAACATTGTTTACTTACTGTATTATACAATATTGTTGCTTTGTGTGAGTATGTGTGTGTGTGTGTGTGTGTGTGTGTGTGTGTGTGTGTGTGTGTGTGTGTGTGTGTGTGTGTGTGTGTGTGTGTGTGTGTGTGTGTGTGTGTGTGTGTGTGTGTGTGTGTGTGTGTGTGTGTGTGCAACCTCCCCTGTGTGCAAGCCGCACTGTGCACAAAGCAGACCATAACCAATTCCACCAAACAGGTTCAACTGGTTTCCTGATGAAAATGCAAACTGATCATATCATTGAAAGCTGTTATAAAAGTACTGACGGAAACCTTGTTATAAATAACATTCCATAAAATATAGTGAATCTGTAATGGTTAATGTAATGTTGGTCTGAATCCACCCACTGAGTGGATGGACAAATCTCCTCTCGATCAGAATCAACTCATAGCCTACTGTACTGTACTGTACAACAGTGTGGGCATACGTGAATACAAACAATAAACTTCAAGTTAACCAACCTGCCACTGCTTTCAAACTTTCTACATTACATTCTTACATTCTTGCTGTGAGTAAAACTGTATTTGGATTAATGCAACATACAAGTTGTGAGCCTCATCCTACCCCCTCCCATTTCCCCATTGTGTTAGCAGTTTTACGAGCTGTTTGCCGTAATAAAAAGAGTCATCCCTCATGGCTGTTTCTTTTACTGAGCAAACCAACGGTCATTACATAATAAAAGCTAAATAAATATGCATGATCATGATTTAATTTACTTCAAGCAGTCAGTGTACATGGATGATAAATTACACAAATATGCTTTATACAGGATTATTTGCCTCTCACAAATTGTTTTCAACCTAGTGCAACCAAGGTTAAGTCAAACACAGATTTCTCTCCCTACAATTCCTTGGCCAGATTTCCTTGGAAAAAGAGATTCTTAATAAAACATTACCTGGCTGAGTGAAGGTTAGATAAAATAATAAATACAATTTCAGAGTAAAAATGCTGTAAAGTTGAATTCAACCTGCTGCAGTTTGCTACAGTACCAAATGGGCCATCATTCACCTGACCTCAATTTAGCTTTTACTGGTCAGGCTGTCGTATTGTCTATGCAAACAAGATGTATACCTTGACATACTCAAACCATATCATGTGTCTTTATTTACAATTTATCACTTACTCAGTGCAGGGTTATTATCGATTAAAACTAAAGGTTTTGGGTGTAACATGAAATAGACCAGTTATAGTCTCTCAATTCCTTCAAGAGCCAGGTGCACCTGCACTATGGCACATTGCTATTTAAATAAAGGAGGAGAAGTGAATAGTGAACCACTTTCTGCTGGGAAAAGGATTTGCTTTGAAGTGAAAGCACACGACTACAGGAGCAGAATAATGTCATTTAATGAGACGGGGAAAACAAAAGCACTCCGCTCACCGAAAATATCAAGTGTAAATGGGAGGTGGATGTCTGTGCTGCTGCTGGCCTATTTGGGGGATGCAGTTCAGAATCATGTCTTTCTCCATTATTGTCTCCTCAGTTAATGTCTAAGAGACATCTGTGACATCTCAATTTAAAGTCTTACTGTGAACTGTGTGAAGCATTCATTTTAGTAGTCATTTTGGCGACACTTTCTGCTAAACCTTGAGGTCTTTTAACATATTTTCTATCAGCAATAAATGTAGGCTGTTGACATAAACCATCCCTTATTTTTTTCTCTCTCTCTCTCCTCTCGCCTGGAAAAAACAAGTTAATCTTCTCTTTCTGATTACAAAAACTGTTAACATTTTTGGTGCCTCCCAGCTTGGCAAATTGGCTGGTGCAATGGATAATCTGGCCCAGATCATTAATCTGTTTTTCAACATCAATGCTGAGTCTCTCAGCAATGTCATTTACCATGTTGAACATGAGTAATTGTGTTGAATTCGGGTGGATTTTAATTGCAAGCAGTGTGCATGTGCTGCGAACCTGCCTGTAGGTCTATCGGTAAATTTACCATCTAATGGACTCTTTAAATAGAAGGGAAATACTGAGCTGGGGGACTGCGTTGACTTTAGACCAGTTCAGAGCTAGTCTAAGGCAAAATCTCTTTAATGACTTTACTCACACCACCTAAAGATGGCAATGCACCAACAATGCTCCAACCACACCTCATTTTAAGACCAACACACCTATGGGCACGCAGAGGGGCACAAGTACATTTGGTATTCACACCACGTGGGCGCTGGGCGTGAAAATGACAACTGCATCAGTTGTAAACTAGCAATGATAATTGATAGTTTCACATCCGGCGCCGATTTGTGCCAGACGTATTAGGTTCCCGAACTTTACCCCTGCACCACCCAAGTGCCCCATGATGTGCACACTTACAGTAAGGACAGCAAAGAAACGCAAGATGCATTTAAAATAGTTTAAGAGACAACAGATGTTTCAGCCTCAGGCGTTTATTATCAGTTTGTCTGTGACAGTGTGTTGGCAATGGCACACAGTTATAACAATTGCTCATTAAGACTGATTATACAATAGCATCTGTAGCCTTGAAGGAATGTCACAGCTGTCACAGCAGCTATATAAGAATTAACATAGCAGAGGAAACGTGCCTTTAGACAAGCAAACCGCATGCCTGCAGGGACAACATTATTGTCTCCGCCAGGCCGAAAGGCATGGCGAGAGAGTATGTTTTGCCTGTCTGTGAACAGCTAATCTCCGGCACCGTTGGCCTGATTGCAACGAAACTTTGCACACACACACTCCCTGGATGCCAATTCCGAACCTCTACTCCAAAATTTTCAAAATTTTCACATGGGCCTGTTATAGCGCCACCATGAGACTGATTTCTGACCTGGCAGAGACCTGTGCTCCGAGGAGCACTTTTTCTAGTTTGTGTTGTATTTGCATTTCTAAGTGAAGGCAAGTTAAAGACAGAAAATATAAGCCTTGTTCGATCTTCGTCACACACAGTATTTAGATGTAAATGATTGCACTGTTCTGGTTTGGGCTCATTCACTGCTAGAGGATTTATTTTCTATATGGCAAGTCAAACTAAACCAAAATAACTAATTTCCCCATGTATAATTTTACTTATAATTAGTTACCAATGTGGTTTTAACTAATGTGACGCCGGTTTGCAGGAAGTTGTACATCAGCTGATATTCAGATAATAAAGATGTAGCTAAATCAAGCCCATAGTTACCAGCATAAACAAACACCTGTCCTGTCCCTCAGTCTATTTTTATGAGAGAACTTGCGTAGAATTGTATTATATTTGTATATATAAGTTTGAAAAGATAGGTCTTGATCATGTGTCCCGGTATTCAAATGTTGTGGTTTGGTCTCATTCATAGATGTCTCCTCTCAAACTAAATGGAAATAGTTCAGGGTTATTGTTTTTGTTCACACACCTTTTTCCCATCCTTAATTATAAGAGATAAATCAAGTCCTGGTTGCCAGTATAAACAAACACCTGTCCTGCGTCTGTCTATTTTTGGGAGAGAACCTACGTAGACGCATGACTTGTCTTAAGATACAGTAGATTGCACACATCACTGTGAAGTTTGCCAAGGAATTTGTCACACACTCCCAGAAAGTCATGGTTTGTCACAAGGGTGTTTACGTCAGTAATTGAGAGATGTACTGTGTAATATTATATAATAAATGTATGGCTCAGCCCTCAGGTATGCAGAGACCAACAAAAGGATTAATTGTCACTTCATCCCAAAAAGTATGACACTGCCTTTCCTCCCTCAGCGTCATGGTGTCTTAGGCCAGAGTTCCCAAACATTATACCATTTCAAAGACCCCCACATAGCCATGGCTACAGCCCCCTATTATATTGTATTGAGGGGGGGTAATACAAATGTACAGTAGGTCATCTAGCAGGGTACTGTATTGACCAAGAGCATAAAAATTACATTATTAGCTCTAATACATAAAATAACAAAAACACACTCTCGCAGCAGGCAAACAGGTGTCACAAAGGAGGGGTTGTGACAGTCTGAACTTTGTTAATGTAATGAAATATCAAGCAAACACCACTGGGTGACATATTTCTTAAATCAGACAAACCACATTTTTGGAATAACACCTTTCTTTACTACAGTTTGTAGCAGACTTTAGATTATAGTGTGCCGTCTCAGTACAATCACTGTATTGTAGATTTATTATTCTTCCTTTGTATGCCTGGTAAAACCTGTTCTGTGATAGGATGTTCCAGGAGGTTGTGATTACGTAATTGCAGGTACAGCTGTGGTGTGAGTTGAGTTGGTAGTGCCAGGCAGAGTCACAGTAAGATGTGTAATCATTCAGTATTTCATTTAGAGAAGTGCCAGAGTTGCAAATCTGTGTGCACCACAGGGTGGACAAAATTAATTTTAAAATGTGGGGATATAGTAAAGATACAAGATTTGTTATTGTTATCTCCCATTATACAAGTAATAAATCTGGGGGTTTGACTCCTTGACATTGTAGCAAAATGTGACAACAGAAACAAATAGCAATAAAATAACAATATAAGTGAAAATGTGATAAGAATGGGTGGGTGTTATTTCAATTTGATTTCAATTCAAATTCAATTCATAACATTACTGTGCCAGTTGACCTCTTTCAACCTGGTGTCCCTTGGAGAAAGTGATTATTGTTATTATTGTGAAATGTACAGTATTTTTATATTTTTATTGTTGTCTCCGTCAGGCCGAAGGCCACCAGGAGGCAGATTGCAAAACGCAATCTGTTTTAATATTACTCCTACAGATTTTGTCCAAACATCACGCAAATCGGTACACATTATCACTATAGTCATGTGATCAAGACGGATGTATCAGATTTACCATATTCCATCCTGATTGGCTAAGATTGGCATCTAAAGTTTGCAGAAGTGGCTCTTTTGAACAAAATTTAATGACACACAGACCAATATTGATTCATCACAAGCCATCTAAAATGGGTTCTGCTTCCATGTGGTTGGTAATGGTTATAATGGACTATTGTAATGGACTGGTTGTAATGGACTATGTTGTACATAAGATGGCAGCATTGATCAGTGTTAGATACAGTATATAAAGATACCTGGTCTTAGATAGTTGGGCTTAGTTAGGCTGAGATAGACCTTTACCACTGTGTCTTAGTGGGACCTCAAAGGAACAGCTTTAATCACTCAATCACCCAAAATGTACTGTTACTGGTTACAGAATAAAACCAAAATAAAAAAGGATTTGCATCATATTGTTTTGCATGTTTATTAAAAGATGTTCATTAAGCTTATGGCACTTGCTTGCTCCTTAACATGCTTAATGCATACATGACCACATGAACTTCCATTGCAAGTAAAAGTGGCAAAATATGTCATGTGATATAGTGGTGGAAGATGTACTCAGATTTTAAGTAGCAGTGCCACAACGTAGAAAATACTATTTTTTTGTCCACTTTTGTCCAAATTTGTCAACCTTTTTTGAAAACTCAAACTCAAAATGTGTGAGCTTGTAATGGTGAGCTTGTAGATCTGCTATTTCAAATAAATGAAGTAGGGCATAATTGGTTAATGTACATTATGTTTTGTAATAATAATCTAAATCCATGTAACTTGTAACTAAAGTTTAAAAAAATAATTGTTGTAGAGTAACACATACAATATTTGCCTCTGAGATGTAGTGGAGTAGAAATATAAAGTATCCAAAAAATGGAATTACTCAAGTAAAGGAAAAGTTTCTCAAAACTGTACTTACAATGTGCTTAGTTACATTCCACCACTGATATTCTGTAGGGTTATGGGCTACGAATGAATAAGTGAATGAATTTCCCTCGTGAAAGGCAGCATTTGAGGTCCAGCCCAATGGGAGTATGGCATCTTAGGTATTTTGTCTCCAGTATTTTCCTTTCTGTAGCTAGTGGCAGTAACTTATCCACCCATATCCACCATATACGTTATAGCTGCTGCTGCCTACTCAGTATGCAACAGCTTCACTTCCAATACATTGTGTGGATGGCGTAGGTTTACTGCACCCCCGGCTAAATTCTTGCCTTTAAACGCTCTGTGTAGAATTTGTGCGCGTGTCTGTGTGTGTTTCTTGGATCCAACCTATGTTTGTTTTTACCGATTTTTTTAATGCTTAAACTCCTAACAGTGATTAAAACATTAACACAATGCTAAGTTTGCCAAACAGAATGCACATTCTCTGCTTTACACTACAGACAGCAGACATGCACAATATAGCAGCACCCTGATTCAGTTTGACCTTAATGGATCAGAGCCTTAATTAGTATCAACACCTGTACAGGATCTATTATCCTACTATTTATGTCAATAGGGCTGACATGAAAAAGGCCTATTGCCTTTCCACATGGACACATGGGAACACTTTTAGTGAATTAGTGTGAGGGAGTACACTTACAAAAACATAGCTTAGGCCCAATGTATAGGAGGGCCGGACTTACCGTTGGGCTAGGGTGGGCTGCAGCCCAGGGGCCCCCAACTGGGGGGGCCTCCCAAAAAAAGAGGGAAAGAAAGTGTAAAGTAACCCTACCGAATTAACCGAATTAAAGTAACAAAAACCCGAAATAAAAGGAAAACATGAGTGGGGCTGGACAATGGGTTCAACCACATCTGAGCCGCTATACTGTTGAAGGTATCTTCGGGATATTTCGAAATGAGAATCAGTAAGTAGCTATAAATGCTGTAATCTTACTGGTACAGTAATATGTACTGTACTGTCTTTAATGAGAGGGGTCTACTGCAGTGGTCCTCAAACTTTTTCATGTCAAGGACCCACAAATGAATCAGTATTTGGCCGCGGACACCCACCCGAAAATACTTTATGCCAGGGACCACCATACAAGATTCGTGTTGTTCAAATGTTTTTTTTTAAATATTCCCCATTCTTTCATATTCTTTTCAAATAGACGATTTACAACGCATCGCTATCGTCTATTTTCAAATGATGTATATAGGGTTAAAGTGGTTAAACTTATTTTGATATTAAGTTAACACATTTTAGCTTGGGCTCCTCCTGGAACCCCTCAATGACCCCTGGCGGTCCCCAGACCCCACTTTCAGAACCACTACACCAACTACTGTATCGCTAAAAACATTCACATGTTTGTTTTTTGTTTTTTTACAGAACTGCAAGAAAACCAGTAGGCTATCTGGTGGCTATCTGTTCATCCCAGAGCAGGAGAATAATTATGGTGATTTCATTGCAAATAGCAGAATGGGTCTCAGAGGGCTGCAGGACGACATAATGACAGATAACACCATAATCCAAAATGTCACTGGTGAGTCACTTTGTCTCATCCACTGAAATGAAATGCAGTATAATTAGGATCAATTGAACACTGATGGAAATGGAAAACACTAGTGTCAATGGAAAATGGAAAATAGTATGAATGTTAAACACTAGTAGGCTACACTAGTACGAATGGAAAACACTAGTATGAATTGAAAATAGTTTGCATGCTTGATTGACTTATTGATTGAATACTTTATTAACAGTTTGCAAATAGTACAGTGGTACGACGGTAAACAGTGCAGAGGGCTTGTTTCCATTGTGGTCCTGTATTCAATTCATCAAGTGTTACACACTAGTATTAATGTTAACCACTAGTATGAATGGAAAACACTAGTATGAAAGGAAAATAGTATGAATGGAAAACCCTAGTATGAATGCCTTATCTGAAGAATTATGCCTTTGCATGTTCAGTGTTACACTTAATACTGTCAATTTTACTATAATGTTTTATAGTCAAATATACTACTGTACACAAAAATACTGTATCCTATACATCACAACAAACAACACACTGGACTGTGTAAATTTATTTGTCTAGAACAAACAGTAGAAAATAGGCCTGTACAGTAAAAAGAAATAACTAGTCTGCATCCTGTCGTGGGTTCTTGTCTGGTCACAGGATCTCATCAACATCACAGGCAATGTTCTCAATGGCCAAGCAACAGGGGAAGTATCTCCTAGAATGGTGAATCCAACCCTGAAATCCCTCAGCAGCTATATCGCCGATTCGCCACATGCCTCCTCCACAACCTGTAGCAGTGGATGGTATCCGTGCATGTGGATTGCACTAGACTTCTCCAGGCAGAAAAAAACTCAATTGGATTAAGAAATGGAGAGTATGGTGGGAGATAAAGAACTGGAAATTGTGGGTGATCACTGAACCAGTTGCAGACCAGAGCAGTACGGTGGAAACTTAATATGTTGTCACAGATAACAATGTACTGTACCTGAGCTGCTCTGGACCAACTACTGTATCTGTGCTTGGAAATGTACTTTAGCCACTTGAAAGGCGATGTGTTCCATGTGAACACAAAGACATTTTATTCATGAAGATTTTGCAAACTAGACTGAGTGTGAAGCAGGAAATGTGCTTGTATTTCAGCAGAATTGGTAAATGGAATTGGTAGGCTACATGGGTTTAAGGTTGTAGTCATGTGACTTACTGTAAGTTCCTGGGTTAGTGTGTAAACAACTTTTTATGGTTTGTGTGTACTGTATTGACACAAAAATCAGAATATTTTAAGAGTTTGAAGAGTTTTGCAAGAATGTTTGCTTTTGCAAGTGTGTGATTTGTGGTTAGTGGGTAGAATTTTGCCTAGCTCAAATAGTGCCTACCGTAAGCAATTGGGTAAAACTGTAAGTGCCAATGTTTACCTTAATTTGTTTTAATTACCAGAAAAAGATCTACCGCCCTCCAGCAGAAGAGAGAGAGAGAGAGAGAGAGAGAGAGAGAGAAGGAAATAGAGCGTGCAAAAGAGTGATTGAGAGCCAGAGGCAGAGAATAATGGCAAGAGAGAAGGAGAGAAAGAGGGACAACCGAGAGATATATACAATGTAATAGGTTGGGGGCAGAGTGGGAGATTCAAGAGAAACAGAAATTAGGAGACGAGTGTCCTGGACCAGTGGTTTCCAACCTTTTCTGGACCAGCTAGAGCCCACTTGAAAATCTTAAAAGCGTCCGCAGCCAGCCCACCCATGGTCAGATGCGGGTGGGCTTTCCAGAGCATGTCTAATGATTAATCAATTGTTTGTATTCCAGCTTGGATCAATGGAACTAACGTAGTATAGCCTACTTTAACCACTTAAACCCCGTATGGGTAACCGGAGTCCCACAGGGCTCAATACTAGTGTCTTTTCTGTTTTCTGTTGTCGATCTGCTATTTTCAGCGAAAGCTTTCCCCACACTACCGATGCTGGGTTTAAAGGAGGAGTTCACCCAAAACATTACTTATTTTCTATCAATTGCACACCCCTTGATTTCATGGATTTATTTTAGTTTTTGTGGCATTCCTAAAACAATAATTTGATGACCGGGTGTATTTCCGGTAGGAGACACAAATAATCTACTTTGTGTCTCCTACCGGATACATTGGCCGGTAGGAGACGGGAATCAAATTATTAGCTTAGGAATGCGACAACAAAAAAAAAAAATCCATGGATTCAAGGCTTCATGGGGTGTGCAATTGATAGAAAATACGTCATTTTTGGGTGAACCGCTCCTTTAAGTGGTTAAGTTCCTATTTAAATTATTTTTTATGTAAAACGAATTTTCTTACATAGATTTTTTTTGAAGATTCATGTTATATTAACATTATAATCTTAATGTTTAGCCAAACATTTGGGGGCCACTTAATAATAACCTCGCGGTTCACCAGCTGGGCCATGGCCCACAGGTTGGGAAGCACTGTCCTAGACTGTTCTCCCTCTTGGCTCCCGCGCTGTGGAATGACCTCACCCCCTCAGTCAGGACTGCAGACTCACTCCTCATCTTCCATCGCAGTCTGAAAACTCACCTCTTCAGACACTACCTCACCCCCTAGCACACCTCATTCCTGTATCACTTCTCGTTGCCATTTTCTTTATTTCTCTTTTTTTAGTATGCTAGTGGTGGTTATGTACAGTGTTGGTGGTTACTTGTTCACATATGCTATGTATTATTTAGAGAGACAGGCTAGTATACCGTTTGCTTGTCCACAAAATAATGCTAAGACATGCAGCATTTAGACAGATGATGTTCACCTGGTATTCTTTATAGCATAACACAATGAACAATTGTTTTCTTTTCACCCTATTTCCTTGACCATTCAGGGTACTGTGGCACCCTGGATAAGAGCATCTGCTAAATGCCAAACTGTAAATTGTAATTGTAGGAAAATGATGTGGGGGGGGGGGGGTTATCTCTTATTAGACGGAAAGAGAGAAGGAGAGGAGAGACAGAAATTAGGAGACAGGGAGATGGAGCGGCAGTTGCAACGAGGGGCGGACAGAGGAATTAAGGTGAGAGACGAGGGCAGAGAGAAAGAGAGGGACAGGAAAAGAGAGATGTGCCACCTCTAGTAGCCGGCAGCAGCCAACTCCTCTCCTCTGCCAGGAGCTTTTAGGGGATTAAAAACAAGATGGTCTCATCTCCTTGGAAAATCCCTCACCGTTTGCACATTAGATGCCGCTCAGTGTCCTGCCAGAGGGCCTCCTCTAGCAGTCCATCTCCGCATCTGTTTTTCACACCCAGCGCGGGCAATACAGCTCTGCTGCCTATCACCATAAAGAACAACAACCTAATTCTCCCCCAAAGATAGTTTTTTTTGGCCATTGTTTTCTTTACTGTATCTGTGTAGATATTCACTCCGTTTCACTTGCCTGGAGA
The DNA here is from genome assembly GCF_963280865.1 of Gymnoscopelus braueri. Classification (NCBI taxonomy): domain Eukaryota; kingdom Metazoa; phylum Chordata; class Actinopteri; order Myctophiformes; family Myctophidae; genus Gymnoscopelus; species Gymnoscopelus braueri. The sequence goes on along the minus strand of NC_137613.1, from coordinate 38,490,977 downwards.
CCTTACATGGTCATCTATTTGATTATTGACCCACAGGGATGGTGGTGGTGGAGGGGCTTTTGGTTCAATAAAACAACTTCAACTTTTAGAAAATCAAGAACGAGTCTAAACGCCTCACTATCTTCCACTAGAGGAAATGCTGCTCTTTACACACAACCAGACCCATAGTAAGTTTGAAGCAATCACTTCCATCCTTTTAGAGCACAGTGCTCACACCAGTGAGGCTAAAAATAAATAAATAAATGACTAGTAGACTCCAATTTGATTACTTTGCACTAGAGGAAAGGCCATGGGTTCATCGAAGTCATCCTGCAATCTGCGTAGTGTGAGATTGAGATTTATTTTGTACAAAGTTGAAATTTTTACCTTAGGGTGGCACTACTAGTACACTGTTACTTACCTTGTCCTGCACCAGTGAAAATGGATGTGCATAAAATGTTTCTTTTAACTCAAATACTGAAATAGTTACAGTGAATCCTTCATGGGCCATGAATGCGCTCAGCAAGATTCATGGCAATATGCCCATTATGTGATATCTTGTGTGCAAGTTAACATTTTGGCCTAAAGGCGGTTACACACCGGCGAATATGCGAATATACGCAAAATTCGGACTCGTTCCGAATAATTAAAAGACGCTTTTTTCTCTCCGCGAAACTGGTGTGGAAGCTTGCATTGACTTTATACGTTTTTTTTTTTTTAAGTATTATTCGCATGAAAGAAATCGCCCCGGTGTGTAAGGACCTTAAGGGTGGCAATAGAATGCCATGGGGTCAGTGAAATCAGTAAGTTTATCCTCTGGGGAGCTACGGTGTAGGCAAATTCCATTTGTAGTTTTGGAGATATCTTGTTTTTGGAAAGTGCTGGGCCGACTGACCAACTGACTGACTGACTTTGCTATCCTTAGGGGCTTTGTCCACCAAACCGAAGTGTTTTTTTTCCTGGCCGCAGTGTATGTTTTGAATAGTTTTCAATTGGAACGGTGTGTGTACTATGCTGTGTCCAGCAGCATTATGTGTTGCTGAGTGTCTATTCTGTGCTGCACATTCACATCAGGCATTTTTATCCGCTCAGCGAAAGTTGAAATATTTTCAAACTCTGTGGCATTTGGAAGCGTGTTTAGTATAGCACCTTATGTTTTCAACTGTGAAAAATGCTTTGGTGGACACACAGCCTTAGTGCCCTGCCACTAGCCGGTTTAGAAACAAGCTGCTGTATTCTTCTGCTTCTTGAGTTTTTGATCGTATTCGGTTTCTGTTGCTCGAGACATCAGTGGCTTTGTGTGTCACCACCACTATGTTTTCTTTTTATTGTTGGGTTCAGATGTTTGTATAAACCCTTGGGGGTTTCCTTTTGTCTCACCCACACAATCTTTTCGTTGGATGTGTGAATAAACAAAACATAAGCCTTTTTAGGTGCTTTGGTCCTGGAAGAAAGTGATCATCTAAGAGCAGACCAGCTCTGCTCTGTTCTACTTTGCTTTGAGTAGCTTTACTTTTATCTCTTCTATGGATGCACAAATTAGCAAGTACTCCAAACTTTCTGGCCATGAAAGAACAAGTCTTATTTGAACAGCAGTCAGTCTACATTCTCTTCTGCTCTGCCTTTCTTTACTTGGCTTTTCTCAGTGCGGCTCTGCCTGTCAGCTGCCAAATGCTGCCAAATGCTTGAGGCCTGTGTTTTGTGAATCTGTGTGGCTGCTCCTTGGTTCTGTTGCCACGGAAGCAATAAGGGAATCGTTTGTCCCCTTTGATGTCGTCTCCTCGCCAACGCTGATGAGGAACCAGGCGAGAGTTGCATGCATGAAACGTGGGCTAAGACTACAGTTCATAGTTAAATGTGAATACGCCCTGCATGCAAGAGAATGCACACATACACTCACACACATTTTGCATGCCTATGGGCACACAAACCCCAAAACACCTCCTCTCATGCATTCTCACACACTGAACCCACTGCATTAAGCCTGAGTTATACTGTGTGCGGTCACACACTGAAAATAGCCGATCTACAAGCTCACAACACGTCACAGCACAATATAAAATATGCAAATATAAGTATATCATACGTAACGTTAGCAAAAAGCCACATAAAGCCACAGTGGAAACACATAACTTTTGCTATGTTTAACCCCTAGCATCCATACTGATGTGGTGTTTTTAAACCCCTAAAACAGAGACATTTGAAAACACTGCTGCTGACCCCCTTTTGTTATTAAAACTAAATCATTACACTTTACAGACACTGGACACCTTTTGAAAAGGATGCAGACTGTAGCAGACACCCACGTTTGCTGCCTGATTGGGTCCTGAATACCAGTGGTTAATTCAACACAGATAATGAATTACCAGCTTCATTGAACTTGTTGTTTATGCTAGCAGCTGTGCTGTAGTTAAATTCTGCATTTTATAATGCTACCCGTACTTTATTCCAGTAGTTCTCAAACCTTTTCATGTCAAGGAACCCCAAATTAATGTAGTTGGCCGCAGACCCCAGTCTAAAAAATGTTGTGCCAGGGACCCCCATACAAGATTTGTGTAGTTAACATATTTTTGAAACATTTTAAGATCGGCTATTTTTTAATATTCAATATATAGGGTTAAAGTTGTTAAAAGGATTTGATACTGTATTAAGACATTTTGCTGGGGACCCCCATGAGCCCCCTCAAGGACCCCTGGGGGTCCCTAGACCCCACTTTGGGAACCACTGATCTATGCTAGCTGTGGTGTAGTTGAATTGAATTCTGATTTTATAATGCTACCTGTACATACTGTAGTAAGTGTACTTTATTAGGCTCAGCAATGTGGATCTACTACTGTGTGTGTGTTAGAGACCCATGGCGTAAGTAAGTGAGTGGAACACATTTATGCGGTAAGACATCTTTGTTGGGAACAAGGTGACTGTGTGCTGTAGGTGGGCTCTTTATTGATAGAGGTGAACCCAGTCAGCAAAGCTGGCAGATGATGTATGCACACTTAAACATGCACGCGCACACGCAGCTGTACACACACACACACACACACACACACACACACACACACACACACACACACACACACACACACACACACACACACACACACACACACACACACACACACACACGTGCGAGCACACAGACTAACCAAAATGATGCAGCATGTGTCTGCGTGACCTATTATGCAGCACAGAATGTTGTCTGTGGATCACAGTGCATTGTGTGTGTGTGTGTGTGTGTGTGTGTGTGTGTGTGTGTGTGTGTGTGTGTGTGTGTGTGTGTGTGTGTGTGTGTGTGTGTGTGTGTGTGTGTGTGTGTGTGTGTGTGTGTGTGTGTGTGTGTGTGTGTGTGTGTCGTGTGTGTGTATGGGTATGTGTGGTGTGTGTGCGTGCGTGTGTATGTGTTTATTGAACTGTATGTGTGTTGTAAGAAAGGGTCCTTGGCCAAGCGGTGAACAGCCATCTGCTTCATTGTTGGGAGCCACACTCACACTGAGAGAGAGAGAGAGAGAGAGAGAGAGAGAGAGAGAGAGAGAGAGAGAGAGAGAGAGAGAGAGAGAGAATGAGGGGAGGGGAGGAGTAGAGGACAAGAGAGTGAGAACAGAGGACAAGGGGTCAGAAGATGAGAGAAAGAACAGGAGGAGGGTGAGATGGATGGATGGATGGATGGATGGATGGTTGGATGGATGGTTGGATGGATGTGATCATGCTTAGTCTTTCACACCCAGAAAACCCCCTGAGAAGAACAGCTAATGTGTTGGGAATCCCTCAGAGTGCACACACACACACACACACACACACACACACACACACACACACACACACACACACACACACACACACACACACACACACACACACACACACACACACACACACACACACACACACACACACACACACACACACACACACACACACACACACACACACACATGCTCTCACTAATGCTCATTATAAGATGGTACCATTTCTGTTAACTCACTCTGCGTCTCATTGATGGGCTGTGGACAGTTCAGAAACCTGCCTACCAATGACATCATTGATGGGGATTCTATTCTATTCTATTCTATTCTATTTGTGAACAATTGCTCATGTTCCATCCAGTCAGTCTCAGTTCTTTGTGTTGTCTTTGACTTCTTGACCTTTCCTCCCTCACAGACAGCAAGCTAGATGGACTGACTACCTGGCACAGCAACCACATCCATCAGCCCCAATTACCCAGCCAGGAGGGACCCGGTGCACATGTACTGTCTGTCTGTCTGTCTGTCTGTCTGTCTGTCTGTCTGTCTGTCTGTCTGTCTGTCTGTCTGTCTGTCTGTCTGTCTGTCTGTCTGTCTGTCTGTCTGTCTGTCTGTCTGTCTGTCTGTCTGTCTGTCTGTCTGTCTGTCTGTCTGTCTGTCTGTCTGTCTGTTTGTCTGTCTGTCTGTCTGTCTGTCTGTCTGTCTGTCTGCACATGTGCACCATACATGTTCCACCTGGTGCAACATTTGTAGACAGACATATACATTTCGTTGCTGATGGGTGGAAACCTTGAATGATCCAAAACTGTTACTTTTCAGGAAATGTATATACTACCAATCCAATGTAGTTATTATTTTGTCACAAGCTTGTATTAATACTTTACTTTTACTATTCATAAAAACCACAGACAGACTTACCCACTTTTCAACCTGGCGTCCCTATTTTGGGCATATCATAGCAAAATCCGTTTTGTTTAGTTTTGAGTTTTTCTTATAGACCAAAATAGCAGAGCTTGAATATCAGCAATTTTTGCAATTTCCGCTACCTTGTGCGTGCGACACGGTCATAGGACTGAGTATAAAATGACCAACAGCATTAAGTTATGAAAAAACATAAGTTGAAATATGGAGATGGCTTTTGCCCGACAGCGACAATGTGCACGCGTAGACAGACAGTACATGGGCACATGTGCAGACAGACAGCACGTGTGCTCCAGGAGGGACCGGGTGCACAGTGCACACAAATGCAGGCATACAAGCAGGCAGTTTCTTTAATCATCAAAGCTTTCAGGGTAAGAGGTAGAGTTAATAAGAGGAGATGAGATGAGACAGGTGATGCCTGCGGGGAGAACAGAACGGGTCATTAGAAAACATTGTTGATGAAGCACATCCAAAAGACGAGCGGAGAAATACAAATCACATTTATTGCATCACAAAGCTGATGCATTTCATCTCAAATAGGCTTCTTCAGAGCGTCTTACAATGGCAAGGTCAGAGTATACATATAAAACAACCATGTATCTAATCCAATCACAACACAGATCTAGTTAATCAGCCTTTATCATTCAGCCATTTCCATTTCCATTTAGGTGGGCAGCTTTAAGAGTTCAGTTTGCAAGGGAAACACTGGCATAGTGTAAAAGGAAAATACAGAGTATTGGAAAGTAACTAAGTACATTTACTCAAGTACTTGAGTACAATTTTGAGATACTTTCATTTTACTTTCGGTAGTTTATACTTCTACCCCACTACATCTCAGGGGCAAATATTGTGCTTTTTACTCCACAACAATTATTTGACATCTTTACTAATTACATTGTAGATTTTCATTTTTATTAAGAAACATACATCAACTATTTAAGCCCTGCTTTATACAACGCAATGTGGGAGCTTGCAGATTGCCTATTTTCGATTTATCGAAAATAACTTGTGAAATAATGAGTACTTTTACTCTTGATACTTTAAGTAAAGGATGATGCCAATATTTGTTTTACTTTTACTATAGTATTATTTTGAATACAGGACTTTTACTTGTAACAGATTCTTTCTACATTGTAGTATTGCTACTTTTACTTAAGTAAAAAATCAGAGTACTTTCACCACTGAAAAGAAAACATAAAAGACAAAAGATTAGTTAGGCCTACAGGGGCAGTAACCCAAAATGTAGAGGAGTTGCCCCAGGCTAGCTGGGTAGATGGAAGGTAATGATTAATTCTTTCTCAGATCCTAAGTGGCCCAAAGTAGAAGGCCATCGGGGTGTGACTCCTGTGGCTGCAAAAAGAGTTCCAGTTCTGGATATCAGTGGAAAAATGCCCTACTTCTCACTTGATTTATTACCTCAGTAAACATTTTCCTAATGAGTTTATGTTTTCAATAAACCTATGCTTTTTTTTCAGTCTTCTTCAATACAACATCATTCATTTTGTAAATAATGGTCCCATTTAGAGTAAAATAGACACTTTAGGTGGCTACACACTCCAAATATGGTCAATTGAGGCTGCAAAGAGCCATATCCATAACCAACATGACGAATTTGCCTTAAATGAGGCTTCAAAACCAGACTCCACAAACCAATGGGCGATATTGTTAGCTCTGTACGCTTCTTTTTACAGTCCTTGTACTGGATAACTTTCAGTGGCCAGGTAAGAATGTTTAAATACCAATGTTAGCCTGACAGCAAATCATGAGTGGAAAATAAACATTACAGAGTGGAAATTGATAACCAAGACTAAATCGTGGAGTAACATTGCTGAAAATGTTCATGGATAGGTGACAAAAAAGGATGCTGTGATGTACTGCCAGCCCATCTCCTCTCGACTGCGTCTCTCCACGATGCTGCGCTTTATGTTGCGTTATGATTGAACTGGCAGGGAAAGCTCATTACGGACGCAACATCAACTCAATTATAGATTTAATAGATCCCACAGCCTAATAGTGCCATCAATCATTGGCAGTGTGTAACATTATCTAACACAGCTCCAGTTTCTTAGCTCAGCGTCAGACATGAGTGGGTTGCCCCAATACCCTGGGTCCATTATTAGAAAGTTGAGATAGGTTCTGTGAAGTAATTAGAGATCAGGGACTGATGGAGTGTCGTTTCACTTCATGTATGACCTTCACACGTCATTCCATCAGACCTGGTGCTCCAACATGCTATAGCTTGACTACCAAGGTTTTTCTCCAAAACAGTGGTTCTCAACGTGGGGTTCAGGGACCCCCCGGGGTCCTTGAGGAGTCTGTAACTCTGCGATTTACAAATTACAAATTATATGGAGGATTTTACAGTGTAGATTTTCGTCTCAAGGATATAAATCAAACTGGAGGTCCTTGAAATTCAAAGTTTGTAAGGCAATCACACATTTAGGGATTCAAGCCCAAAGGGCTTAAACCCTATTGTTTTTGTATTTCTTTTTCAACTTCATCTTCTCCTGCCACGCTTTAAAAAATTCCACTGAGATGGTGGTAGCTACTGTACCTGCTATAATTAAAGGTCAAAATGTTGAACTCTGATTTACACGAAACTGGCTGCAGACATTCATCAATCCTCACTCTATAAATGTGAATCAATAACTACCACAGTCCATCTGACTATAGGTTTTCCAACATACAAAAACAAAATGTAAACACATTTTTGACATCTCCTAAACTGTTGGTCCATGCTGCCACATTTTGTTGTTATTTAGTTTGGAAGGTGTTGACTAATGAACCTCAAAGGGGCGCAGCTCAGCACATAAATGGGCAGCAACAGTTAGGCCAATCATTGCAAAGACATCTTTGTCTACTGTACTTGTCTACAGTACCTGAAATACCCTGAAAGTTTCATTCAAATCTACCAGGGGGTGTTTCAAAAGAAAAAAGGGCGTGACCTACAAATCACATTACATTAAAAATGTATACATTAAATAGCTCTAACATGTTTTTGTGTTTGCAAAGGTTACAATTACAGTAATTCATTGTGTTGACTATTTTGTCATGTTGATTGTCATGTTGATCGAACGTCACTCCTTCCGCAAGTGGGAGAAGGGGATTTTAACAATACATATATCGAGGACGACTGGCAAGAGGCCATTGACTCAGTTAAAAATGTTTTCACCTGTAACAGACTAAGAGAAACACAATATAAAATTCTTCACAGACTGCATGCACATTACACCTGTGATACTAAACAAAATGGACTGCTCAATATCTCCTCTGTGTTCTAAATGTCATACAGATCTTGGCACTTACTATCTCTACTTTTGGGAATGTAAGTGGATATCCAAGTTTTGGGGTTATGTGGCACGTGAGCTAAGCAATATTTTTAAGGTTAAAATAAAGAAGGATCCAGGAGCTTTCATCTTGGGACTCCCTTCAAAAGAGATTAATTTGACATCCTCACAATTTAAGTTACTTGATAAACTCCTACTATTAAGCCGAAATGCATTTTGATAAATTGGATTAAGTATAAGCCCCCTACCATACAACTCTAGGTTTTTGGTGTGCTCCCCCACGAGAGATTGTGTGCAGTGTATATAGAGGCATCGAAATCTCTCGGATCCTTCTAAAAGGTCAATGCCCTGTGGGCTTGAACCCTCCCCTTGGACAGACTTTTGAAAAAGACCTGCAAATATGAATATGACTTCTCATGTTGTTGTGTTTGGGTGCCTATGTCTACAGGTGATCTGTTTGGTTATGAGCTATATGGAGTGTGGTGCATGGCATGTGTCTTGTTATGTGACTCACTATGTTTTTTATTGTATTGAACTACTGATGATGTTGATGAACTGTGGGGAACTGGAGGAACCCCCCCCCACCCCTTTTTTATTTCATTTTTGTTTTGTTTTGTTTTGTTTTGTTTTGTTTTGTTTTGTTTTGTTTTGTTTTGTTTTGTTTTGTTTTGTTTTGTTCTGTTTTGCTATGTCTATGTCTTTTGTTGTCTGTGGAAAATGTTATAATAAAAAAGAAGAACATCACTTTTGTGAGTTTGAGTGAAATTGTTCTAGTTTAAGCCACTATGGGTTCTGGGAGCTACTCCGCCCTGACACCTACATTGTACGCAGATCCAACTGATATGCCCATATATGGAAATCTCTGTATCTGTCAGTCCTTGTCCCTTTTATGCCCATATATGGAGATACCTGATGCCATCAGTATATGCCCATATATGGGCATGGTGATATGCCCATATATAGAGCTGACTGATTTATTTGCGCCTGATGCCATGACAACACATTGAGGTTAGACAACACACTCATTTGGGTTGGCTGCATTGGGAATTCCTTATGGCTGGGTCATGGTGACATAAGCATGATGTCAGAGGTCCACCTGCTGGCTGGCTGGCCCCCTTAAGCCAATTTTAATACAGGATTGTATAAAATATAATATGGTTTAAATCTGGACATCATCTATCCTACAAACTACAATGCAATTCAGACTTAACTAACTGTGATAGGACTATACAAGAAAGGACTATTTCCTCCACCTCCAACTTGATATCTAGTTGATAACTACGTAAACTGCCTGAGGCGGAGCAATAGACTACTGTCTGTGTCTGAGGACCAGAGAACTCCTCAGGCAGGTTCGCGCCACCTTTAAACAAATATAATCTCCTGTGTGACTGTGAAGCGTGAATGCAACTTTGAGACCAGCGATTGTCAGGAGCAGTGGTTTTCAGCGCCAATTGAGGTGAGTTTAAGATTTTTGTTTTCTTTAAGTATATTTCCATTGGCGTGGAAGGCAGGCTATAATTGTTTATAGCCTACTTCATTTGTTTTCTGGATGCCATCCGTCCTACTACCACTCAACAGGTCTGGCATGGCGAGTAACGTCGCGTCGCTTATTTCATTTGCTAGTGGTGTATATTTAATAACATGATATACATGTAACAAGCCATATTTCACAGGGAGCATACAGACAGAAGAGCGGATTGAGACAGAGAGGTGGCTGTAGATACTTCACTAGAGAAAAGTTACTAGGAATATAAATTAGCATTGTCTTGAAATGATTTTTATGAAAATGATTTTTATGACAATACTTATTTAGATAATGTGGCCGCCCAAAACTCGGTTCGGAGCTGTCGAGACATGTGTCGCATCTTATTTTTGAGTAGGCTAGGCTACACATAACATCAGAAGCAGCAGAAAAATATGTGGGCCCCTGTAGCCTTTTTATTTAATGTTAACTCAAATTAATGTGTGTGTGTGTGTGTGTGTGTGTGTGTGTGTGTGTGTGTGTGTGTGTGTGTGTGTGTGTGTGTGCGTGTGTGCGCGCGTGTGTGTGTGTGTGTGTGTGTGTGTGTGTGTGTGTGTGTGTGTGTGTGTGCGCATGTGAGACGTGTGTGTGTGTGTGTGTGTGTGTGTGTGTGTGTGTGAGAGAGAGAGAGAGAGAGAGAGAGAGAGAGAGAGAGAGAGACACACACACACACACACACACACACACACACACACACACACGCAGACAGACGTAGTATGTGACGCATGTTATTTTAGAGTAGGCCTAGACTAGTCTACACATATGGCATCAGAAGCAACTGAAAAATATTAGGGCCCCTGTAATGTATTTTTATTAATGTGTGGACTAAAGGAATTCATGTGTGTGTGCGCATGTGTGTGTGTGTGTGTGTGTATGGGACGCGCCCTCACCAGTGACGAGACGACGACAGGACGTGTGAAGTGAACCATTGACTGTATGGGCTGTTAATAATGATAGCCTGTCTAATCTAATGCATCATTCATGATTCTTTCATGATGACTCATTATGAAGTTAGGATAAGCGCGTAGGCTACTACTCGCGTGGTGCACGTGCGGAGACAACGACAAAGGTAGAAGACAATGAATGTGAACATGGCTATTTTAATCTAATGACGACACCGGACCGATATTTATTTGCATTTGAGCTTGTTGTCAATGTGGGCTGCTGTTGTAGCCTGAAGGGGGTATGGTACACCATCTTTTGCCTACTCAATGCCACCAATGAGCTCATAGCATAGGCCACCTATGCCCAGAGTGTCTGTTTGTTTTGTTTCTTACTTAACTGTATGAAATAATTAGTTACTCCAGTTTAGGATCCATTATTGTAGTTGTTGTAACTTGTAATTCTCTCTGCTTAGTTAAGTAGAATTGTCACTAAAGACCTCTGGTGTCATTCCTGGATGGACTAGATCAGTGATTCTCAAACCTTTTAATTTCAAGAACCCCCTTAACTCCATAAAAAGGGTCCACATTTAGAACCCCCTGAAGGAACCACTGGTGCCAAGTGTTTTGCAATAACTACAAAGGAACTGAGGTTCTAGACAGGCAAGCAAGTGCAACCAGCACTGATCTTCATAAGTGCTCAGAATCATATAGCCAGGTTACAGGCAGTGTTGCCATGTGTGCTTATTATAAGGGACAATATTGCGCTTGTTTTTCTGTAACTAATGTTGTTTAAACCAGTGTTTTTCAAACATTTTCTTGTCAAAGACATCCCAAATTAATATGTATTTGTCCGCAGGTCCCCCGTCTGAAAATATGTTGTGCCAGGGACCCCCATACAAGATTTGTGTGTATGTATATAGCAGGCGCGCAAATCCCGGGGGGGACGGGGGGTTTCGTCCCCCCCTAGCTTCAGATTGGACCCCCCAAGTCATTTAGAATAATACAAATAAATGTTAAAATAAATTTTTTTTTGATAATAAATAGTTGGTGCGCCTACTACTGTACTTACATTGAAAATAGTGCCTTCTTGTCACTTCGTCGCCGCTACTGCTAGTGTGAACGCAGAAAGAGAAACAGATACACAGGTTGAAGCTGTTAAGCCTGATTTATATATTTTGCCTATGACTCTCCTCCAATCTCAAGAAATGTTTTTTTTTATGAATTTTATGAGCTGATTTTTGCCAAGTTCCCATGCTGGAGTCATTGTAACTGGCACATCAAGGTCTCTGTGGATACATATTCTGCTGGATTCAGTCAGGTGTATTTCACACTGTAATGCACCTCGCAAATTAGTCTAACTGCTCTATGGCTAATTAGCCTGGCAACCTCAGAGGGCCTGGTAATATGGTGTGACTGGTACAGTGCTGCTGCGAATGTGTTTATTAAGTTAGCTATATTCTAATTAGAGTGAATCTCACTTAGCTACCTTACTGGAGTCAAGGGATCTGTTATCTACTCAAATACAAGAGCCAATCCCTGAGACTTTCACTTTACGAAAGCTGAGTTGAGTTGATTTTAAGGAATTCATAATTGAGTGAAAATATTTTTGCAGAGTAAAGTTACACTATAGGGCAGGGGTCTTCAACCTTTTCAGGCCAGGGACCCCCAAACTGATGGGGTGATGGAGCAGGGACCTGCTACCTCGTAGGGTAGGGGGTAGGCCACCACATATATCGTATATTTATGTATAAAATTGTGTTTTATATGTATAAACATGAACAAATGGTTGCCTGGATTCTGCTCCTACCCACAGGTTGTCCCAGTAGGTGTGCAAAAGACCGTTTCTTTCTCTACAAAATATGAATATACATACCATGTTATTGTGCATTCAATACTAAGCTATTCAAATATGTCATGTTATGTTTAAAGACATATTGACATTTTTTAAGAAAAAAAAAAGAACAAAAAGTTTTTTTAAACTTTTTTTTTTTAATCAAACAATTTCGCGGACCCCCTGCAGTACCTCTGCGGACCCCCTAGGGGTCGCGGACCCCCTGTTGAAGACCTCTGCTATAGGGCATAGCAGTGGAGGCCATTTTGTGGTGCCACAGATAGAAACCCCATTCATTTCCCCCATAAAGATTTCTGAAAATATTTATGTAAATGATTTTAAGCCTGGAACCAAGCCATCCAAGCTCCTGGTGGAGCATGACCATAAAACATTTGATTCTGTGTAAAAAAAAACACCAGAAAAGAACCAGGAGACCTGGTACTGCCAGACCCCTAGTGGTTGAAATCTGAATGGCCGGACTTCGCATGACGTGTGTGCAGAGGAAAAGAGGGACAAAAGAGGGACGAAAGAGGGACAGACAAAGCCTCATGTAGGCCGACCCTCTGGGTCTGGCAAGGATAGACCCAGACATGACGTCATTCAAAAAAATAAATAAGCTTGTTTACTTCCTGTTTATTCGTTTTGGAAAATGGCTTCATCTTAATGTTTTACAGAGGAAAGGTTTTTCTCCCGTGTGGACACGCTGGTGTTCTTTCAAACTTCCGACACACACAGGGAATTCTACTAGACCCCTGTGTGTGTAATGAGGCGATCACCATGAGGACGGCCGGCGATCACGGAAAATATACCATGATTTTTCAAAGGTTAGAAAAAACACTCAAAAATCGCTGGCAGTGGCGTGGCAAACAAAGTGTTATTTCGTGGCAGTCAAAGAGTTAAGCCCCGCCCCATATGTGTTCCTATTGGCTGGGGTTTAAACAGCCATAACTCCAGTTACCTAACAGACTGAAACTCTTGCTACACTGCTTACAGCGGAAAGGTTTTTGTCCCGTGTGGACATGCTGGTGACTTTTCAGGTGCTCTAAGCGACTGAAACTCTTATGGCGCTGTTTACAGAGGAAAGGTTTTTCTCCAGTTTGAATAAGCTGGTGTTTTTTCAAACTACTTAACCGACCGAAACTCTTATGGCACTGTTTACAGATGAAAGGTTTTTCTCCAGTGTGAATACGCTGGTGTTCTTTCAAACTACCTAACCGACTGAAACTCTTATGGCACTGTTTACAGAGGAAAGGTTTTTCTCCCGTGTGGACACTTTGGTGACTTTTCAGGTGATCCATTTGACTGAAACTCTTGCCACACTGTTTACAGTGGAAAGGTTTTTCTCCAGTGTGAATACGCTGGTGTTCCTTAAGGTTACTTAACAGACTGAAACTATTGCCACACTGTTTACAGTGGAAAGGTTTTTCTCCAGTGTGAATACGCTGGTGTTTGTTCAAACTATCTGACTGACTGAAACTCTTATGGCACTGTTTACAGAGGAAAGGTTTTTCTCCTGTGTGGACACGCTGGTGTGCTTTCAGATTACATAACTGACTGAAACTCTTGCCACAGCGTTTACAAAGGAAAGGTTTTTCACCCGTGTGGACCCTCTGGTGACTTTTCAGGTGATCCATGTGACTGAAACTCTTGTCACACCGTTTACATTGGAAAGGTTTTTCTGCAGTGTGAACACTCTGGTGTTGTTTCAGGTTAGCTAACTGACTGAAACTCTTGTCACACCGTTTACAGTGGAAAGGTTTTTCTGCAGTGTGAACACTCTGGTGTTGTTTCAGGTTAGCTAACTGACTGAAACTCTTGTCACACCGTTTGCAGTGGAAAGGTTTTTCTCCTGTGTGGACACGCTGGTGTGTCCTCAGGTTACTTAACAGACTGAAACTCTTGGCACATTGTTTACAGATGTGAGTTTTCTTTCCCGTATCAGTCAGACAATGTCTCTTTACTTCCGATTGCGTTAAAGTCTTGGTAGACTCTTGACTACTGTAAGGACTTGATTCTTCTGAGTTTCCTTGCTGCTGGCTCGTTGTCGGGAACACTGGGTTCATTGTCAAAGGTGCTGCTATGCATCGGCTGTAATGGTCCAAGAACTAGTGATATGTGGCCTTACGATCCGGGACTGGTCACGGGGCAATCACCTGGATCTCTGCTGGAATAGTTCCTCTTGTAGGTGATGAAGTCTTCCTCGATGTCTCTCTCCATATGTGTCATTCACACTGTGCAGTCTGGTTTTAAGCTGATTCAAAGCTCACGTCATCATTATGTTGTCACTATGATGTCCCAAATATGGAGTTCCTTTTCATTTACAGAGATAACGTTTCAGCCCAGTCAACCCTCAATTGTCGTCTTCCAGTATGAAATTAAGTTCTACAAATAAATGGAAAAGATAAACTAGAAAAGAGTGCTCCTCGGAGCGCAAGTCTCAGCCAGGCCGTGTTGCCTACCAAGGGCGTGCAAACTTTGGAAGGCAGAGTCATAGCCAATTAGAATGGAATCTGGACAATCTTGAGTGATACATCTTGATCAAATGACCCCAGATAGGCGCTCAGGTCGCACAGTGGTAAAGTCTCAGCCCATACATTATATTAACCCATTAAGACCTGAGGCCGATTCTACAAACGCATTCTAAATCAGTAGTTCTCACACTTGACACGGATGGCTTTCCTATATTATTCTTAATCCTATATTAAAATTGCCTAGTAGGTTGGTGGACGGACGTCACAAACGTAACGTGCGGACCTGCGAGGCGTACCGTTGCTCCGATCCGCACCAAACTGGGCACCAACACTGGCCAGGGGTCTGTCAGAATAGCCACATCTGGAACCATGTGCAGGAACCAGGCGCACCATTGCTCCACCTCTCTGTGTTCCTATTGGCTGGCGTTTAAACAGCCATAACTCCAGTTCCCAGCATGCTAAACGCCTTAAACTTGGTAGGTGCTCTTAGACGGCCAATAGGGACAGGCTGTAATTGCTTAAGCCCCGCCCTCTCTGTGTTCTAATTTGCTGGTCTTTAAACAGCTGTGACTCCAGTTCCCAGTATGTTAAACGCTCCAAACTTGGTAACTGCTCTTAGACGGCCAATAGGGACAGGCTGTAATTGCTTAACTCTTTGCCTGCCACCGATGATACTTCTCGTCAGATTCTGCTAAGGCGCAGCCTGCCACTGACGAGTTTGACGAGATTTTTGTTTTTTCAGTGGTTTTCCACCGGATGGTGCTGTTCGCTAACCTATGAATTATGCCTCGCCTGTCAGAAAAAGAGAACCAGGAGACCTGGTACTGCCAGACCCCTAGTGGTTGAAAGATCAGAGCACTACGTCACGCTAAGCTTGGCCAATCAAAAATAGGACAGAAGACAGACCTCTTTTATGCCCATGTATGGACGAAAACGTTTGGAGAACGTTTGGAGAGGGGGACCTAAAAGAGGACAGAAGGCAGACCTCTTTTATGCCCATGTATGGACGAAAACGTTTGGAGAGGGGGACCGACAAAGCCTCATGTAGGCCCGACCCCCCTCTTTTATGCCCATGTATGGACGAAAACGTTTGGAGAGGGGGACCGACAAAGCCTCATGTAGGCCCGACCCCCTGGGTCTGGCAAATAATTATATACTATTTAGCCTATATTTTATGATTACCCTTTTTGTGCAGTTTTCAATTTTGTTTGGATACAGAATCAAATGTTTTATAGTTATGATTCACCCTGGATGGCTTGGTTCCGGGCTTAAAATAATGTATATAAATATTTTAGGAAATCTCTATGGGAAAATGAATGGGGGTTCTATCTGTGGCACCACATAATGGCCGCCACTGCTATGCCCTATACCATTTGAGATAAAGTACTAAGAATAGTGTTACTGTACCTTGAGGGCTAGTTAACATGTCAAGCCCCCTTTGAATGCTACTAGCATGCCAAGGACCTCAACTGGAAGTCCTCTGTTGCATCGTGCCTTTTCATACACTAGCTTCCAAAACCTGAAAATATTGTCATCACATGCCAGAAAAAGACAGAAAGTAGGAGGGAGTTAGGGTATGCCTCCCATGTATTTATTTTCTACTAAATATTATTGTATGGAATAATAATGATGAGGCTACGGGATATGTAATGGATTTACATCCCGTAGCCCCAGGGTTGTACAGTGGTGTGAAGTTGGCCTTGATTGTGGACCAAGATTGTGTTTGTGAGTCACTATGGCATAGCCTCGGAAACCCAGGCTTTTTTTTTTGTTACAAAAGAAAAAAAGCCTGGGGGAGCGATGCAAGAACGATGGTCTTGGACCTTGTTATCTCCTAACCAATCAGAGTGCAGAGGGGCGTCGCTCTAAATTTGGTGACGTCAGCGTGCTCCGTGCACAGGCCGAGGGGGGGAGGGGAGGGGAGGCGGGGACATAGATTGGTGAAGCAATAGGAAGCCACGCACAAATCCAGGCGGCTGTGTTTGGGTCCGCCCTTCAAGACCATGGATTGAGCTCGTAGCCTCAGGCTACTATGGCAGGACTGTAGGATACAAGGCCTATTTGAATCTCTCTAGGAGTGGAGTGGGTTATTGATTTTGAAGTGACTTGGACAGAGAATAGGGACGTAGTTGGACAATGGTAACATAATACACACTGAAGTGCTCTCTGGTTTTTCGGAAATTCAGAGTGGTTGGTGCATTGCCATTCGAAAAAGAACCTCCCCTACTCAGAAGTTGTCCAGTGCGTTGACTTTTGAACACTCATGAAAACAACAATGGTGGAAGAGGCAATTGCTAAATGTGTACTAGACGAGGCTAAATGCAAGGCGGGTGCTACTGCCAGTAAACTGTTATTATTATCTGATACCCGGTGCATTAGGCATGGTATTGGAAGCAGTGAGGGACAATACAGACGGTAGGCACTGAGACGCAAAGCAACAATACATTAAACCCTCCACAGGCAAGGTGTGTTGTTGTTCGTAAATCAACAGTGCGCAGTATGACATCACCGCCAGAGCACTCAGAAAACTGAGCAGATTCTGAGAGCGTATTTCCGGAACGTGCCCACTGTGTGATGTGGGGTGGGGAGGTACTTGAATGATGATGTACTGATGAGGCATGTGACAAAATGATAATTGGAGATGGGGCGTGACATTTTCTCCTGAGATGTTGGCTATGTTTGATGTACTGTGTGTAATGCTTACACTATGTGGAAAGGATTTTAGAGGAATAAGAGAATCTCTCAATTTTGTGACCTCTGGCCGTTTTACCACCACTGTTACCACCACACAAAAACAGATCAACAGATAACGCCTGGAATTACAACCTGACTTTGAAAAACATTCAGCTTTGCCAATGAAGCTGCCCAGATTTCTGACTGCGTTGCATCCACGAAAGAGGGGGCTGTTAAAAGAGGTTTATATGTTTGCGGGTGTGATGGGGTCGCCAAAAAACCTCCCTCATAATATGGGGTCGTGGTATAAAAAAGAACCCCTGCATTACATAATCCTTCACTATCGCTGCTCTAGACCTTTACCCACTGTTATACACATCAGCAACGCAAGGCTGCCCAAGGAACTACCTGACCAGAAATAACTGTCTAAACCGCATGAGCTACACACAATACTACTGTGTGTGTGTGTGTGTGTGTGTGTGTGTGTGTGTGTGTGTGTGTGTGTGTGTGTGTGTGTGTGTGTGTGTGTGTGTGTGTGTGTGTGTGTGTGTGTGTGTGTGTGTGTGTGTTGGAAGGAAGAGAGTGGCCTAATACAACTGTGATGCGACTCATTAGGTTTCATGGGGGATCTCAGATAGTATTAGACTCTTTACAAATCAACACATAATACACGCACACGCATGCACACACACACACACACACACACACGCACGCACGCACGCACGCACGCACGCACGCACGCACGCACGCACGCACGCACGCACGCACGCACGCACGCACGCACGTGCGCACACATCTATCTATCTATCTACACAGTATCTTTCTATCTATCTATCTCTTTCTGCCGTCCTCTCCTTATTTTTCTCTCTCTCTCTCCTCCCCTATCACTTACAGTTTTTCTAATGCTACAGTGTAAAGGTATTACTATTTTTTATGATAGTTTTTTATGACCACTGTGACTTTTATTAAAGGTCATGGCTCGCAACTTGCAGTCAGACAGCCAGGAGAGCCAGAGGTCACAGTGTGATGTTGTTCTGTGTTCTGTACTCTTTATGATGAGGCCAGAGGTAAAGGCCAAGTCACAAGGTTTGTATGACAGCTCCATTAAGCTGTTACACCGCTGTACTGTAGCGTGTGTGTGTGTGTGTGTGTGTGTGTGTGTGTGTGTGTGTGTGTGTGTGTGTGTGTGTGTGTGTGTGTGTGTGTGTGTGTGTGTGTGTGCGTGCGTGTACGTGTTTTTGGGCGATGTAGCCGCCCCTATAAGTGGGGTTGGGACACCTCATTAGTACACCCTTTCCTGCACTGTGATTGGCCCATAATAGTACACCCCTCTACATTAGTACACCCCTAGCTGTACTCTGATTGGCGGACTCTATTGGCTGACTTTATTCAGCACTGTGATTGGCTAGTGAGACACATGATGACATTAATAACCTATAAATAGGACTATGCACTTCAAAAAAACATTTTTTTTTAAAGTGAGCTTCCATCACTGTGATGACCACTGTTAAATAACAACAGTTACATAGCTAACAGTGCTTACATAGCTTACGAAGCTCACAGTGATGAGCTTCGTAAGCTTACATAGCTTACGAAGCTCACAGTGATGAGCTTCCATCTCTATGATGACCACTGTGATGACCACACCGCCCACTTCACACTGGGTGTGATTTTTTAACAACAATTACATCTCTCCCTTTCCTTCCAGTCTAGAACTCTTCATTTAGAAGACTGGGACACCATCTTTGCCATCGATGAGCTCAGGATAGCAGGTACGCCCAGAGTAAAGAAATCAGATTATTTGGTGTTATCAGTTTATGCCCATCCTAACTGAAAGCTCCCTCCATATATGGGCACAAAAGGGACACAGACTGGTGGGGTAACATGAACTGAAGTCAGACACAACAGAAACCATGGAGATTTTCAACATGCATTGATGTCAGACACAACAGAAGGGTCCCCAGGAGCCCCGTCAAATGCACATACATGGAGTCAAATGTACTACTATTGGCGGTGCGACTGCGACATAGGTGTGAGGGCTGCGTGGCTGCCCGAAACTCTAGTATTACATTTTTTTTTGAATGGAAATTACAAACAGGTTACAGCTAACTGTCACGACTTTTGTGAGGTGCAGTTACAGAGACTATAGCAGGGGTCTTCAACAGGGGTCCGGGACCCCTAGCGGGTCTTCAGAGTTACTACAGGGGGTTCCCCAAATATTTGTGTGACAAGAACTTTATCATTATTATTACTAACCACTTGAACCCTAGCATCCCTATTCTGAGGAGAACTTTAGCCAAAAATAGCAGATCTACAAGCTCACAACGTGAGCTTGTAGACTGGCTATTTTCGGTAGATGTTTGGTGTAGAGGGAAACAAGAGCAGACTAAGTACAGAGTGAAAGATCAAGTTTATTAAGTATTGACGGTTTTAAGTGGTTAAATCTCTGAAAATACACATTAACATTAATCCAACATACACACTGATGACAGTGCTGTCAAACAATGAAACTATATGGAATCTATGAAAAGGTTTAATCTGCAACACAATTTTATGTAATATGTAGTGGGGGTCTCTGCTTCATCTCTCTCTCAGCTAGGGGGTCCTTGGGCTGAAAAACTTTGAAAACCCCTGCTCTATAGTTTTCAAAGATTGTGGAGTGTTGTCTGGCTTGAGAGACTGCTGGTGAGTGCAAGTGCGTACTGAGGAGTGTGGGTGCTTTTGAAAGTGGGTTCTAATAATGGTGAGTGTGGGTGTGCATTAAGAGTGTGGGTTCCTACATTATATTGGAGTGTAAGTTCTTGTATGAACTGTTGGTGATATGTGGTCTCAGCCAGCAGCCTCCTGCCTGCTTGGTTGTTTATGGTTGCTGCTGGCTTGGAGCCCGTTGCATTGTTTTTGACTAAGTATCCATACGGCTGGCGGTCTGCCTGCTTGCCATATGTGCTGTCCAGCCTGCGTCTATCCGGCTCGGCTCTCTCTCTCACACACACACACACACACACACACACACACACACACACACACACACACACACACACACACACACACACACACAGACAGACAGACAGACAGACAGACAGACAGACAGACAGACAGACAGACACAGACACAGACACACAGACACATGCATGCAAGGTTTGGAATAATTGAATCGTATAGCACTTGACCTAGCCTTGACGACCTTGCAGTCTTATGCAAAGGTTAAAATGTAATTTAGATAGCATTTTATTTAGACAGATGCCAGGTTCATTTGTTGACCTGCCATCCTATAGTTTCTGTAGTTTCAATATATTTTTTTTATCCATACACAACATACTCAGTTTCTGCAGACAGAACAGATGTACAAGTTGTCAATGTGGTGCGAAATGACACGTTGTAAGCTCTGTTTTTTTCTTTCTACATTGGCTATTTCCGGTTGCCTTCTATGGTGTTAAATGGGGTGTGGAACACTTGCTTGCTGACTTGCAAACAAAAATGAGATACACCTATGATTCGTACAAATCACGGCTCTGCACCCTCTTCCATGAATCGCACTTCAGAAGTGACGTATCCAATATACACTAAATTCACGCCCAGGTTAGCAAATGAAGCCCAATGTCTTGTTTGGGCCCGCTCTTGTATACCCATGGAGGTTTGCATTACACTCCCTTAGCATGCTACTTGTCTAAATCAGGGAGCATCTTAATAATGGAATCATCAGCGCAACCATTAGTGGCCATCGGCCACATACATAGAGGACTCGCCCTTAAATGGTCCTATTGTTTATGTTTGCATGTTACGCTAATAGAAACTATAATAACAATGGTTAAGCTGACAGGTTAAGTTGAGAATAGGAAATGGTAAATGGGCTGCCTTCATATCGCCTTTAATCAAAGCGCTTTACAATGCATTTCACATTCAACAATTCTCTTTTTTTCCACAATCTGTTTATTAAAGTTTTCATCCCCTGCATTGGAGCCGAACAGTCTGCTACAAACATTTACATAGAATGAATAGTTACATCAAAAAGAATGCACACATGTAATATTTGCATTTACATATTTAATATAAGCTTAGTATGTGTCCTGTATCTCTATGCTGGGAATGTTTGCTGAGCTGGCAGTCTTATTTCACCAATGCCCTGTTTTTCATGAATACAGTTACACACATTCATGCCTGCCCAGTATAGTCAATGAGCATATGGTGGGGGCTAAGTGCTGTCTAATGTTATGTTCCAAATGAACGTCCCAGTTTGATCAAGGGGAGATGTAATTATATCAAATTAGGAAATTCCCTCTTGGTGGTTAGTTAGTTGATCAGACCAGGGTCACGTGGGTTATGGGCTACCTGACTGATGTGGCTGATGTCATTGGAGAGGCTGATTGGAGGAGATGCTTCTCTGGAGGATTTGCAGACAGGAATGCAACACAGGACAGCTTAATGGGGAAACGAGAATACAGAACTGTTTGTGATCGCCACCGTGGCAAAGTCTGATTGTACAATTACTGAACACTCCAAGGAGCAAAGACATTGTTGGACAGGGGTCAAAGACAAGCACTGGCAAGGAAAACACTCACTGGCGCAAAGGGGGATTGGGTGCCAGCGCAACACATATGCACTCTCAACCCGTCAAATATGTCTGCTTGGTCAAGGCACTTGCCAGGAGTGTGAGCGCCCTCTTGCATCTAATAGCCATTACTGTTCTCAAAGCATTTCTTAGTCAGTCTGTCAATCTCTACTTGTTTGGCAGTTCTCCCTGCCAGCTTGTTTGTCTTTCTGCCTGCACCTGTACCGTATACGTGTTACCTGCTGCCATTCTGAGTAGACTTTTGGAACATCCTTCACTTCACTTCCTGCCTGTGTGTTCTGATCTTGGGTCCTCGTACTGTACCTCTTTACTTGACACAGATTGCCTCAGCCAGACTGGGGATTTGGTCCCGCAACCTTAAAGGTCCTTACACACCGGGGCGATTTTTTTCATGCGAATAATATGTTTTTTTTAAAAACCTTATAAAGTCATGCAATGCAAGCTTCCACACCAGTTTCGCGGAGCGAAAAAAGCGTCTTTTAATTATTCGGAACAAGTCCGAATTTTTCGTATATTCGCCGGTGTGTAACCGCCTTAACACCAGAGGTTGCTTCTCTGTTCCTCTTATTCCAAAGCTGAGTTGGATTCAGAACCAGAATAATGACGTGCTTTATTGCCAAGGTGTGGCTCTATACATTATTTTGCTTTGCTTTGGCCTGTACTGAAAACCCACTGTAAAATACTTCACGCTTAATGAACAGTATAGGACTACTGTAGGACTACTGGCTACATTTTTTGTACTGAATTGTATTGTATTATGCTGTATTTTATTGCTTGCATTGTATCACAACAATCGTATTGGTTGTAATTGGTGTAATTGGTTGATTCACCTGAAGTAACCCATGACTGAGAGCATAATTGTGCAAAGTTGAAACAGGTATAAAACTGACTTGGCCTCTCTTTAATTCCACTGAATGAAACAGTCAATGCTACTATCACTCTTTTTTGCCGATGGCTACTATTTTTCAGTCTGGGCCTGTGAAAAATGGGACTGCCAATGGACGTAATTTGACTGGGGGGCGTTTAATGATGACGGCGATAGCAGCCAAATAGTCTGGAATCCTTAAGATCCATCCCTGGTTTGATATAAGTGTCTTAGTAACACTTTCACAGGCTATTTATCAGACTGATGGGAATTCTAAACTTCCTGGTGTTTGATCCCAGCTAGCTGAGGACCAGTAACGAATACTTGTTGAGGGCAAGTCTCATTAACCTTATAATTAGGGCTGTGAATCTTCTGCTATCTTGGGGTCACGAATGATTTGATAAAAAATCTATTTTTCTAAATCAAAACGATTCTCGATTTGATTCCGATTCTTTCAGATTTTTTTTCGATTCAAAACAAATGTAAAAAATCAATTTTCATCCAAATTGAATCCAAATAATTTCAGTCATATTGTTTTCATCTGAACTTTAACGACCAAGTGTAGCCTAGTTATTTCCAACAGCTCAAAAAAATAATATTATAATTTCTTTAGTCGTGTAAACATTCTCGGCTTTGATGGAATCTTAGATTAGGTGTACAGTAGTTCTATTTGATGCAGAAACACAACATAATTGCTTTGATACAAATAACATTAACGAGTGTCAACAAGCGTCAGCTGGACAGTGACACACACACCTCAGCTGTGCTGAACTGAAAGTGACTGGAGTTAGTTTCAAATATAACTGAAGACATGATAATGTTTACTGTGATTATGGTAAGATTACTTTTCATATCACAAACACCATAGAGTATAAGCTCCCAGTTTGGGAACCCCTGGTCTGCACTGCCCTATTGAAGAAGAAGATGGTGTTGTCATCTCTTCCCACATGGAAAGAACCTATATGCGTCATATATGTTTGTAATATAGGACCGCATATATGTTCGCATACATAAAATTGGCACCTTTCCTATATGTATATGTACATATATGTGATATATGTGCATATATGTACATATATGTGCATATACATATATGTACATATATGTGCATATATGTGCATATACATATAGGAAAGGTGCCAATTTTATGTATGTAACATATAGGTACATATGACCTGTATGTAACATATAGGTACATATATGACCTGTATGTACCTATATCTACATATATGCAATGAAACATAATTATATGATACCTATATCACCTATAAAATAGGTGATAAGTTTGTACACATTAATCAAATCCAATAGAAACCCCAATGTAGAACTTTAACACTTTATTTAAACAAGTTATAATATGAAAACATGAAACATTATGGCTTTTAAAGTGTCAAACAGCTGGATAAAAAAAAAAGATATAAAATTAAATTAAATTAAGCTCCGGGACACTCCTTTTCCCCTGCCAGGCTTTTGGAAATGCCAAAACCCTGAAGAATGACAACTCAAGTCGCTTTGGGAAGTACATGGACATCCAGTTTGACCACCAGGTTAAATTAAATTACTCCAGTTTGTAATTATACCTGTACAATTTCAACATGACTTCTGTTATGGCTGGGCCACCTACAGTATATGAATAGAGCATCATTCCCCCACAGGTGGGAGCTGTTAGAGGCTACATCCTAAGTTACCTGCTGGTTATCTGGTAGCAACGTTTGGATTGCTCAGGAAGGACACAGACCCAAGAGAATAGACAGAAGAAGTTACTCATCATTGATGTTTTATTAATGAATCCCTAATCTTAGTTACAATTAAATGTGAATCCCTAACCAATAACAGAAGTTATAAGACCAATATGAATTACCAATGTTTCAGCAGCAAGCAGAGCGCTCCGGACACCGAATATTGTTGAGAGTGAATACTAATGTTCATG